>NC_045732.1:97898945-98198945 GCF_009834535.1 Camelus ferus | reverse complement strand
GATAGAGGAGTAAGGCATACAAACAGAACTCTAAGGTTCAAAACTAAACGAAGGTTAATTCTGTACACTGAAGACCAGTAGTTGATAGAAAATCTGTGTAAAATTGAAAGAATGAAGAGGGCGATCAAGGAGTCCTTACCAAAATATTGTCATCTTGATGATGAAAAGAAATAGATAAATGTATCATGTTCTTGGGAAGGAAGACTCCATATTGTAAACTTGCCAGGTTCCCAACAATCATTTATAAATGCAGTGATATCCCAGTCAAAATTACCTGAAGGTTTTTTGAGAAGCTGACAAAAAGATTCTAAAACATATATGTAAAAACAAAGGGCAAAGAATAACCAAGACATTCCTGAAGAAGAAAAATGTGTAAGGGACTTATACCATATGGTATCAAGACATATTATCAAATATATTCATGAAGATCATGTGGTATTTTCTCTGATAGACAAACCAGTGGAATAGAATAGATATGCTTTATGACATTGTTGAAACTGCAGCTCAGTGAATAAATGAAAGAGTTTTGGTTATCCATGTGATAGGAAAATACGAAAATGGATCCTAACCTCTAGGATTATAGTATATACTATACAAAAATTAAATATGGAATGCAAAACTAAAAATATTTTGAAGATGATGGAAGAGAATATTTGAATACCTCATTAAAGGAACTTTTAAAGATATTAAAAGCTCTGTCCATAAAGGAAAACACAGATAAATTTGACTACAATAAAATCAAGAAGACCCTCTTTTTATCAAAATAAAGCACAGATTTGGTTTTAAAAAAGATACAATATGGTTAAATAAATTTGCAATAAATACAATTGAAGAAGACGTGATATCTGGGAATAAAGTTTGACAGTTTCACTTCCTCCATTACAATTTGTATTCCTTTTATTTCTTTTTCTTCTCTGATTGCTGTGGCTAGGACTTCCAAATCTGTTGAATTAAAGTGGTGAGAGTGTGCATCCTTGTCTTGTTCCTGATCTTAGAGGAAATGCTTTCAGTTATTCACCTTTCAGTATAATGTTAATTGTGTGTTTGTTATATATGGCCTTTATTATTTTAAGGTATGTTCCTTGTATGCCCACTTTCTCAAAGTTTTAATCATAAATGGATATTGAGTTTCATCAAAAGCTTTTTTTGCATCTATTGAGATAATCATTGATTTTCTTCAATTTGTTAATGTGATTTATCACATTGATTTGTGGATATTGGAAAATCCTTGCATTCCTTGGTTAAATCCTAGTTGATCACGATGTATGATCATTTTAATGTATTGTTGGATTCACATTGCTAGTAATTTGTTGAGGATTTTTACATCTACATTCATTAGTGATGCTGGCCTGCAATTTTCTTTTTTTTGTGATATCTTTGTCTAGTTTTGGTATCAGGGTTATGGTGCCCTCATAGAATGAATTTAGAAGTGTGCCTTCCTCTACAATTTTGGAGTAATTTCAGAGGACAGGTGTTAACTCTTCTCTAAATGTTTGGTAGAATTCACCTGTGAAGTGATAAGCTTCTGGACTTGTGTGTGTTCAGTTTTAAAATTCCTGATTCACTTTATGTACTGGTAATTGGTGTTCATATTTTCTATTTCTTCCTGGTTTAGTCTTAGGAGATTTTACCTTTCTAAGAATGTGTCCATTTTTTTCTATGTTGTCCATTTTATTGATGTATAGTTGCTTATAGTAGTCTCTCTCTCTTTTTTTCTTTTTCTTTTGTATTTCTGTGGTGTCAGTTGTAACTTCTCCCTTTTCATTTCTCAGTTTATTTCTGTCCTCTCCCTTTTTTCTTGATGAGTTTTGGCCAGAGGTTTACCAATTTTGTTTATCTTTTCAAAGAACCATCCTTTAGTTTTAGTTATTTATTCATTTATATTGGGGGGGAGGTAATAAGGTTTATTTACTTATTTATTTTTTAATGGAGGTACTGCTATTAAACCCAGGACATTGTGCATGATAGGAATGGACTCTATCACTGAGTTATACCCTCCCCAGCAGCCTTTAGTTTTATTGATCTTTTCTATTGTTTGTTTCTTAGTCTCTTTTCATTTATTTCTGCTTTGATACTTATGATTACTTTCCTTCTAATGACTTTGATTTTTGTTTGTTCTTCTTTCTCTAGTTCATTTATGTGTAATGTTTGTTTATTTGAGTATTTCTTGTTTCCTGAGGGAAGCTTGTATCACTGTAAAGTTCTCTCTTAGTCCTGCTTTGGCTATGTCCCATAGGATTTGGATCATCATGTTTCCATTTTACTTTGTCTCTATGTATTTTTTTATTTCCTCTTTGATTTGTTCATCAACCCATTGGTAGTTTAGTAGCATATTTTTTAACCTCCGTGTGTGTATGTTTTGGGGTTTTTGTTTGTTTGTTTGTTTGGATATTTTTTTGTTTGTTTGTTTTTTGGTTTTTTCCCTTCTCATTGACTTCTAGTTTTATAGTGTTGTGTTCAGAAAAAATGCTTGACATGATTTCAATTTTATTAAATTTACTGAGGCTTGTTGTGTTTCCTAGCATGTGATCTGTCCTGGAGAATGTTTCATGTGTGCCTGAAAAGAATACCTATTTTGCTGCTTTCAGATGGAATGTTATATAAATATCAATTAAGTCCATTTAGTCTAAAGTGTTATTTATGGCCTTTTTCTTTTTGATTTTCTGTCTGGATGATCTGTCCATTGATGCAATGGAGTGTTAAAGTCTCCTACTATTTTTGTCTTACTGTTACTTTCTTCTTTTATGTCTATTAATATTTGCCTTCTATATTTAGGTGCTCCTATGTTGGATGCATCTGTATTCACGATTGTTATATCTTCTTCTTGGATTGATCCGTTGATCATTATGTAGTGTCCTTCTTTGTCTCTTGTAATAGTCTTTATTTTTAGGTCTATTATGTCTTATAAGTATTGCTACTCCTGTTTTATTTTGATTTCCATTTGCATGGAATACCTTTTTTCTATCCCCTCACTTTCAGTTTGTATGTTTCTCTGGATCTGAAGAGGGTCTCTTCTAGGCTGCAAATATACAGGTCTTTTTTTTTTTAATCCATTTATCTGGTCTGTGTCTTTTGTCTGGATCTTTTATTCAATTTACATTTAAGTTAATTATCAACCAGTATGATCTGATTGCCATTTTGTTCATTGATTTGGATGTGTCTTTGTAGGGTTTTTTTTTTTCCCACCTTTCATCATTTGTTCTCCTCTCTTGAGATTTGATGACTAAGTATAGTGTTATGTTTGGATTCCTTTTTCTTTTTTTGTTTGTATATCTGTTATAGATTTTTGGCTTGCAGTTACCATTAGGGTTTTGTTTAGCACGCTCTATCTATATCTATATCTATAGCTATAGCTATATCTATATCTGTATCTGTATCTGTATCTATATCTATATATCTATATATATGAATGATTGTTTTAAGTTGCTGATCTCTTAATTTCAAATACATTTAAAAAACTCTGCATTTGTACTCTATTCCCCTCATGATTACTCTTTGATATCATATTTTACATCTAATTGTTTTATGTATCCCACAACTGATTATTGTGTATACATATTATTTTACTACTTACATCTTTTAACCTCCCTACTAGCTTTGGGTGGGGATGATTTCTTACCTTTATTCTTACTTTTACTGATTTGATGTTGCTGAATTCTTTTAGCTTTGCTTGTCTGTAAAGCTTTTAATTTCTCCATCAAATCTGAATGAGAGCTTTGCTATGTAGATTATTCTTGGTTGTAGAATTTTCCCTTTTATCACTTTAAATATGTTGTGCCACTCCCTTATGGCCTACAGTGTTTCTCCTCGAAAATCAGCTGATAGCCTTATGGGAGTTGCCTTTTGTGCTATTTGTTGCTTCTCCCTTCCTGCTTCTAAAATTCTCCCTTTATCTTTAATTTCTGTAATTTTTATTACCATGTGTCTTGGTGTGTTTCTTTTTTGGTTAATCCTGTACAGGACTCTGGACTTTGGTGACTGTTTCCTTTCCCAGGTTAGGGAAGTTTTCAGCTATTATCTCTTCAAATATTTTATCAGGCCCTTTCTCTCTCTCTTTCTTGGACCACTATCTCGCTAATATTAAGGAATTTGGCATTATCCCCAAGGTCTCTTGTACTGTCCTCATATTTCTTTTAATTTTTTCTGTTCAATGTTAGTAATTTCCACTCCTCTGTCTTCTGTCTCACTGATCCATTTCTCTGTATAATTTAGTCTACTCTTGATTCCTTCTAGTGTATTTTTCATTTTAGTTATTGTATTCTTCATCTCTGATTGTCCTTTTTATTTTCAAACTCCTTTTTAATAACATAACTTCTCACTCTGTGCACCCATGCATTCTCCTCCCAAGTTCTTTAATCATGTTTTTGAGTATTACTCTGAGCTCTTTCTCAGGTACATTGCCTATCTCCACTTCACTTAGTTATTCTAGGGTTTTACCGTGTTCCTTCTACTGGAACATATTGTTCTGCCCCATCATTTTGTCTAAGTTGCTACTTACATTTTTATGTATGTGGCAGGTTAATTACATTTCTCAACCTTGAGGAGGTGGCCTTCTGTAGTAGATGTCCTCTGTGTCCCAGTAGTGCACTCCCATCTTGTCACCCAAGCTATAGGCTCTAAGGGTTCACCCGAAGAGGGCTGTTGTGTTGGGTTCTCTATGTCGGCAGTGTGGTTGGCTTGGATAGACCCTAGTCTGGTTAGTTGCCAGGCCGTCCACCTTGTGGAGATGCTGCCAGCTCTGTTTAGTGGAACTTGGTCATGAGGTGGCTGGTTGTTGAATCTTACATGTCCCTAGGGCTAGTGCTAGCTCACTGGTGATTGGAATGAAGGTCCAGAGACTCTGGGGCTGTTGTCCACCCTCTGGTAAGTTAAGGCAGATTCTGGGGTTAGTGCTGGACTTCTGGCACTAGAATCTGACTGCAGGGCCCAGTAATCCCAGAGTTTGTCAGACTGTTGGTAGCGGGGGATTGTTTCCTGCCAAAGTTATGTGTGGGGCCCAAAGTGTCCTGAAAATTATTCTAGTAGGCAGGGACAGGGCCCAGCTACTCCCGAGGTAGGGTCTGGCCTGTGTTATGGACTCCATTTGCAGGCTGTAATTTTTTTGATTATGGTGTCTTCCTCAGGTCATTGAGGCTGGTCTAGAGGCTTGTCCAGGCTTCTTGGTGGTAGGGGCTTATGCCTGCCCACTGGTGGCTGGAGCTGGGTCTTGGCTCAATGGTTTACAAGGCCCTGTATAGAGCTCAGGAAATCCTTAGGTGGCCTGTTTGTTGATGGGTGGGGCTGTGTCCCTGGGCAGTTAGTTGTTTGGCCTGAGGCACCTCAGGGACTGGTACCTATAGGCTGTTCGGTTGGGCCAGGTCTTGTTAGGGATGAGTTGAGATGTCAGCCATCAGAAGCAGCAGTGTTCACGCAGTTGAATGTTCCCAAATATGTCTGCCACCAATCTATGTCCCGAGGATGATACACAGCTGCCTCTACCTCCGTAGAAGACTCTCCAAGACCAGCAAGTAGGTCTGTTTCAGGCTACTATCAAATTACTGCTTTTGTCCCGGTGTGCACGAGATTTTGTGTGTGCCCTTTAAGTGTTTAGTCTCTATTCTCCCCAGTACTTTGGAGTTCCAGAAATCAAGCCCCAGTGGCCTTCATACCCAGGTGTTCCTGGGACTCATCTTACCCATGCTGGACCCCTTGGGTGGGGAGTCTGACATAGGGCCTGGAACTCTGACTCCTGTGGGTTTACCTCTGCAATATATTCTCCAGTTTGCAGGTTGTCTGCCTAAGGGTTATGGGATCTGATTAAATCCCAAGTCCTTCCCGTCGAAACATCTTGTTTCAGTTCCTTCTTTGTATCTTTAATTGTAGTTCTGTTCTGCTAGGTTCTGTTCTTGTACGTGGGTTATTGTTCTTCAGATAGCTGAGATTTGGGTCTGCTAGTGAGAGGAGGTGAGCTTATTAGCATCTTCCTACTCCATCAAAGTTTTCCTATAGTGTGCACATCACCGTGAGGTGACATTTGAGAATGACAACGTGTAATTCCTGAAAGAATTGTGAACTAACAGAGCTCTGGGTTTCCATTTTCTAGAAACACAAAAACAAATAAGGAAGATGGATTGGAGCTATTAATAGAAAAGATATAAGAAGCTCTGGGAAGGCCAAAATTTGTCAGGAACTCTGTATGTGTCTGTGTCTGTGTGTGTAGATTATTTCAGCCTGCCTCATAGATTAGCCAGGTACAACAGTGAGGGGATGTTTTGAGTGAGAGCTTTTGTATCCTCTTACCTCTTCTCTGCATCGCCTTAGACTGATCATTGCCTATCTTTTGCCATAGAATTTGGCAGTAACAGCCCAGAGTCTTCTGGTGCCCATGAGTTAATGTCAGGGCAGTGTATGTAAGAAGTTGGTATGAACAAGTGCAGACTGACCAGTCAGTGTAGGGCATTCATTCCTTCACCCTATTACCCACAAAATTCAGAGCTCACGGATCCTAGACTCAGGAGATTGCCACTTTTAGCATTGCTTGTTCTCAAAACTGGAGTGGTTGTGTAGTGAAGTGACAGCCGCTAGATATGTTTAATAATGGTTCTGTTGTGCCTGGGGTAGGCACTCTTTCTTGGCACATATTCACTATCATTTAATGCAACAGATGGGATACAAACTTACTTGGAATTTGGCCCTTCCCCAGTACACATAACCAGACAGAGTAGATTATATCTCTGTGGGATAAAGAATTCAAAGGCCAAAATAACTAGACACCTGAGGAGTAAAAATACCATAATAGGAAGACAAATAAGTGAAGAAAACATACCACACAAGGAAGAATTATTGGAAGAAAGGAACCAAGAGTTTATAATAAGAATAATAAATATCCTCAAAGCAGTAAAGGAGACTATTAATATTATAAAGTAGAAACATGAAGATCATTAGGAACAAGTATGTGAAATTAAAATATCAATAGTTAAAATAAAAAAAAACTCGAAATAAAGGAAAATAGAATACTAACAAAGGAAAATGGAAAAAATGAGGAAAATGTCTAGTACAACATTATTTGCAATAAATATAAGTAGGCTAAACTTACCAATGTAAAGACACATTCTTCAACTGATTTTTCAAAACCAACAACACATTGTCTATAAGAGACACAATTAAAATAATAGAAAAAAGTTGAAAATAAAATGATGAAAAGATGTATCAGGCAAATAGGAGCTAAAAGCAAGGTAGTGTATTAATCAGGGTTCTCCAGAGAAATGGATTTCTGTGTGTGTGTATAGAGAGAGAAAGAGAAAACAAAACTAAAACAAAAATTATCTCATGGTTCTGTGAAATATTTCCCAGTGATGAGAAAATTAAATTTGGGCCATGTACCTTGGTTACAAACAGGTACCCTCCCTTCGGTTACAATGGTTTGATTCAGGCAAGCATGATCTTTTCCAGTTCTAATTAACTGTTTGTTGTTAGGGCATTTTTAACCCCTTTGTCTGCGTTTCCTGGGTCTCATTACTGGAAATTCAGGAGTCATCTTTCTTTGCTTGATGTGTGATATAATCATTATTTCTTCTAGAGCTTGCCTTGAGAAATAATTATTGTTTTAAATTGTTTTCTTCTTGGCACTGTCTTATACCTTATATCTTATTGTCTTCAGACCTTGACTTCCTCCTTAGAAAACAACGAAAGTGAGTCAAGCAGATGTTTTCTTATCTAGAATTCATAGCAGACGTATTTATCCCAAATTAGCATATCTCATTAACTGTCTCAAGGACACAGACTGAATTGTTTTTGAAAAGAGGTCTCAAAAACCTTTTTGTGGGGGAGAAGAAACATATTTCCAAGCAACTTCTTTCTTAACTCTCTCCTTCCATGGAAAATGAAAAAAAAAAAAATCTGAGTTGTCCTTGTCCATTTGAGCACTTCGCTCGGTCTGAATTCCTGTAGTGATTGCTAATATGAGGATTTCTGTGTGCCTGGGCCCAGGCAGGGAGAGTGAGAAAAGTGAGGAGAGATACTGTTCTATTCTGTGTATAGCTTAACACTAGGAAGTACCAACTATCAGTAGTGCCCATGCTGAGTGCTTTATGTATATCTTTTTATTTATTAATCACAACAGCCTGTGAGATATAGTGTTATAATCTCTCTAATTTTCATAGGAGAAATCTGAAGTATAAAAATATCAATAACAGAGTCCATATGTCATAGCTAGTATGCAAGAGAGAGAAGACCAGACATCAATCCTCTGTGTCTTTGAGCCCTCAGATTTCCACTAAATTATGCTGCATGATTGACAGAAAAACTAACACATACCTAGGCACATAGTGGGCACTGAATAAATGACCCCCATGGAATGATTACATCCAAGACTGAATGCACTGCTGCTGGGTAAGAATTCTGATCCAGCAAAGCTCTATTATCGTGCATCTAAATTCATGCCGTGTCTCCCACGCCGGCCTGCGGCTGCCAAATAGCAGATGTTATTGTTTTATATTAATGAGAATTAAGAGAAATTTTATTTTTGATCTTTTAATGAAAATTTCATGACACTCCTAAGAATACCCAGATTCTTGACTTTTTTCCATCTTCCCTAAATAATACTTTATTTTACTTCTCTTGTAAGCCAAATGGGCAACAAAACTAGATCAAATGTAAACCTCTTGGTCCTGTGTTTAAGGTGATATGCTAGCACCATCTTTTCTGCTCAAGTTGTTGGGTGCTCTTTTCCTACAGCTGTTTTCTCTTCCCTATACACACACACACAGCTCACACACATGCACACACACACACACACACACACACACTCTCCACTTCCCTCGTAGTCTCCTCTACTTCCAGTTCAGTCCTTGTACCAGTCTCTAGTGATCTAGGTGCAGAAGGACATGAGCCTGTTTCCCTTAAACCTTTGAAACAGCAAATGACTGTTCTCTTTGTGCTAAATCCCCGAATTGGCCAGACATTCTTCTCATCCTTCTACATGTGCCCCCTGGCACAGTAACTCTGATGTTATTTTCATCAAGCGGTTGAGTCATTTCCTCTGCCACTTCAGATCTGGGCTTGATTATGTGCGCTACATCAGCTAATGTGATCTTTGCAAATGTGACCCTAGCACAAGGCCTGAAAAGTACTTAAACTTTGGAGCTGGTTCTTTCTTGTGGCTCTTGGCACCAAGCACTTCACCATGTAAAGAAGCCCAAGTCAGTCTTCTGAAGAATGAAGAGGCCATATGGAGGAAAAGTAGGTATCATAGCCAAAAGGCTGTAGACCTACATCTAGATGAGTGAGTGCGGTCATCCTAACTCATCCAGCTTCCGCTGTGAGCAACTGCAGACGTATGAGTGAGCCCACCTGGCACAAAAGAAGTCCGTAGCAGGAATTGTGAGTTCTGTAACAGTGTTTTTAATCACTGTATTACTTGCTTGGGTGGCCTTAACAAAGTACCACAGACTGGTTGACTTTAACAACAGAAATTTATTTTCCCACACTTCTGGAGGTTAGAACTCTGCAGTCAACATGTCAGTAGGGTTGTTTCTTCTGAGACCTCTCTACTTGGCTTATAGATGACGGTCTTCTCCCAGCATCCTCACATAATCTTCCTTTTGTACATGTCTGTGTCGTAATCTCCTCTTCTTATAAGTCCACCAGTCATATTGGATTAGGGTACATCCTAAAGACCTCATTTTAACTTAATCACCATTTTCAAGACCTCGTCTCCAAGTTCAGTGATACTCTGAGATACTGGCCATTGGGAATTCAGCATATGAGTTTTGGTGGGTAGGGGACACATTTCAGTCCATAACAGTCAATAACTTGTCATTCCCTCTGTGGGGCTTCCTCACCCAAATGAGCTTATCTTCAGGATGTCAACTTCTCCTCATTTGCTCTAAAATACAAAATTGAATCTTTCCCTTCTCTAGAATTAGAGAGACCTTAGATCTTGAAGACTCTCTTCTCTTTCTTCAGTGGGGATAAAAATAACCAAGAATTTTCTCGTTAAACTATACGGTTGATAAATTATCACACAAAATACTAACCCTTCAGTGTCGTCTGCCATGTGACTTTCCTGAACTCTCTCAACTCTAAATGATCTTTCACTTTTCTGAATTTCTATGGCCCCTGTACATCCCTGCCACACCACCTGGTACTTGAATATATGCTATCCTGCATTGTGATCCTTGTCTTAAATATTATATCTCATCAAGTATACTGTGAATTCTTTGAGGGTAGGGCTCTGATAGATAATTTATACTTCCAGTGTAAAAGCTGGCCATGCAATTAACACTCTGGGCGCAAATTGTTTAGTGATACTACAGTTTGCAATCAGTTGCTCCAACAGCAGCTGTTTTCCTCTTTATTTGTATGTGGTCTGACTTTCATACTTTCCATAGCAAAATGCGAAGACGTTGTGCTTTGCTCCTTTTGTCATCACAGAAATGACCTGAATTTTTGTGCCCACAATGGTTCTTAGGAAGGAGAGACCTAACACACTAACGGTGTTTAGTGTTAGTACTTCATATTTTGAACTTCACAAAGATTATTCCAGCAGCAAAAAATAGCTCTTGTAAATACATTCAATTATTTAAATTCAGACTATTAAATTGCTATATTGCATATTATATCTAAAGCTAAACTTGGAACATCTATTTTTTTCCCATTTAAGGGTGCATAAGAGAAAGGAAGGCAGTCTTCAACCTCAGAGGCTTTATGGCAGTTATTTGTCGCACACCAGAGAGGTTCCAATAAACATGCAAGATAGAAAATGATGTTTTTATATCCTAGTTAGAAAGAAAACAGGTGCTATTACAGCTATTGACTGCAAGATGCAATATCGCTAAGCTAATTGAAACCGGAAATCTTGAGTACCTAGAAAGCTGCTACAAATTGGTCTGCTCTGAGCTACACACAATTCTGACACGTACAGAGGGACTTGTCTCTAAAGAACCTGGATGTAGTGAATGAATTCCTGTCCTTATACTCAGTGGTACCCCTGACTCTAGCCACTCAGGCTATTTCCACCTTAATTAGTCTGTCCTCTGTGCCTACTATCATCTGATAATGACTTCTCTCTCTTTTCTTCCCACAATCTCTTGCTATAACTTTTTTCAATAGCTAGTGGAGAAATTCCCTTCTTGAATAAATAGTGATAGTAATTAGCATTTATGCTGTGCCAGGTCCTAGTCTAAATATTTCCAAATACAAGGTCGCCTCATTCTTTCAATCATATAAGACTGTTATTATTATTAATTTTTATGCAGAAGATAGCTAGTGAGAGGGAGATAAAGTAAACCCAGGGAATCTTTCCCTAGACCTCTCATCTTGAACAATTAAACGATGATGCTATGATGAATTTATTCTGCACTCTATTCATACTCACATAGATATTTTAGACATTTTTAATGTCTACTATATGTCAGGCACTATGTTATTTACTCAGGACATGTTATTATATCAGTTAGTCTTCAAAACATCTCTGAAATAGGGAGAGAGATATTGGGTACTTGAGTATTTGTACTTTGCACAAATATAGGAAGATTTTTAAAATCATCCATCAAAATCCCTTAAATTACTCATAAAGAAAAGTATTCATTGTTTTGTATATGTACCACTGGATGGTAATTCTTATGCACACTTAATCTGAGAGTCCCTGACCTAAACTAAGTGAAAGAAGAAAAACAAAAGGAAACATTACATGCTGGTGCTAAAAACATGCAAACCATACTACCTTAGAAATAGTTAGCCGATCCTTAGAAAAGGATGGAGGATGAGTAGAGAATTTAAAGTGTGGCTGATGGTCTCCACCTTTTACTTTACACCATTTTTATGGTAGGTTTCCATAATTTTAGTATGTGTTATCAAATTTGTGTGGTATGAGGATTACAGAAGATAGGACAATTGTACCTCGGGGTGATTGAGATGCTAGGTTATTAAAGTTAGCTTCTAAGTTAAATGTACAGATACAATGTAACTCAACTATAATCTTGTTATCCTCATTTTGCAGATGAAATAATTGAGGCTCCAAGAGGTTAGGTAACTTGCCCAATGTCTTCCATTTTGTAAGTGATGGAAGTATGTTCCAGCCTGATTTGAAAGCACATTCTGTTTTCACTATAGCAGGTTTCCTTAGGATGAAGTATACCGTGGCAATTAATAGCACTGTCTGTGAATCTAGATGGCTGGAGTTGAAGTCTAGTGTGTCAGTGATTAAGAGAAAATTAAACTCTGTGCTTCAGTTTCCTCGCCTATAAAATGTGGTTGGTTAAGATAATGGTAATATTGTATCTACGTTACAATATTGTGAGAGTGAAATGAAAATGGAAGTGTTCATAAAAACACTTGAAAAATGCATGGCACATGGTAGGTGGTCAGTGCCATCTATTATTAATTTCAGTAGAGCAGGGTGGGGCAGAAAAGTCAACATCCCATCCTGATTGCATGTGGCGAACTTTGGTGTCCTGGTTTTGCCCATGATCAGCGTTAGAAACAATGACAGGAAAACAGAACTTTGATTACAGTGCTCTACTATCGAATAAAGGCCAAACTTGCCATGTTCCCAGTTAAAGAGACCTGATAGAAACTTCTTCTACAGCAGCCTCCCCAAATATGTGACTGCAGATGCTCTTGTGATATAAATAGCATACCTAAACACATCAGGCTAGGGAGCAGATGGAGATTGTACATAATTGTGCTAACATTTGTGTTGTCAATATACTCTCCCGAGCCATCATTACAAGGCCCCTCTTTGAAAGGCTGCAATTCCCATCACCAGTGGCACAAATTACATATTTGCATCAGGAGATGCATAAACTTCAAACAAACTGTTGGAATGAATATGCCTGGGCTATAGTCTGATCAACAAATGTATTACAAGGAACCCTGCTTAAGCCCCCTCCTCCCACTTCCTTGTGAGATGATCAAAACTGTTGTCAATTTTAAACAATGTAGATCATCAAATTATGCATCGCTGAGCCTGATTCTTTTTCCCTGGGGTTGTGGATGTAGCGATGGTGCCTGGGGAGCCTGAGGCCTTGTGGGGCCTGATTAGTGATAAAATTATGGAGGGAAGATTTTGGATTCTAGCTGAAGGAAGTGTAGTGGGAGAATGACAGTAAGGGTGTTGAGAAGTTTCTTAACCAGTGGTAACAGAGTTACAAAACACAATCCCTCAATTTCATTTCAGATCTCCTGAATCAGAATGCCTAAGATAAGGATGTTTACATTTAAAAAATTAAGTGCTTTCCAGACGGTTCTGCTCTGCACCCCAGATTAACAACCCCTGTTTTATGCACTTTGGGATACATCAGGACTACCAAAGGGGTTTAAAATGTAGAAATCAAGTCCTTTACCCATCCTACAATTCTGATTTAGTAGATGTTGTGGTGGTCACTGGAATCTGCACAGCCAGATGCCAAGTAGATTATGAGTTTGGGGGAAGTAATCAATTGGAGCCTGATTGTCATGAGGCCACTGACCCCTAGAAGAACCTGGTGTGTTGTAGAGTTAAGTAGGCTTTCAGTAAGTACCTGTCCTTTACGTAGCATTGAGCTAGACTTCTCTGCATTTGGGAGTGGGGATGGAAAGGAAGTATGAAATATGGGTTATGTATTAGTGGATCTTTCTATGCTCCTGAGAAGATATATTTTGTCTGCAGAGACCAAGAAGAAAATCTAACCCTTTTATACAAGTAGATTTTGGTTTGGGAAAGTGAGTGATGAATATGGTGCATCAAGGGATGAACGCTCACTATAACCTTTTCCACAGCTCCCTCAGCTCTGCTGCCTTATGCCGGATCTCCCTCGAGCTCCTCAGTATACACCTGTCTGTATCCTGGGCAGCGAACACCATCATAACTCTGTAACTGGACGATTGACTCTGAGAGGAACGGGTTGACTTTTCAAGTCACCTTCCTCATCTCTTCCCCTCCTCTGGCTGTCATTCCTTTCACTCCTGTACAGATACTGCCTCTTACCTCCCCCAAAAGAGGTGTAAATTGCTCTCTGTGGGATACTCGAATGAGGTTATCAGTCCAAGAAAGGAACAACACCTTTTCGCTCCAGAAGTGTAACTGCACTTTGTAGGAGGGAAGGAGCACCACCGTGGTTCTCTCACTTACCTTGCCCAAATATGACATCTCTGCCCTTTTCAGCTGTGACCTGAGGCTAAGTCATATGTTGCATTCTAGCCTTTTGGAATAACTTTGTCTTGTCACCTTAGTTGCCACTCTGCATTTCCAATCTTTTACCTGTGTTCAGGACCATCCATTTTATGCTACAGAGACAACCGTTTATGTCACAAACCAACATGCTGTTGTGAAACCAAGTGGCAGTTTGGTTCCTTTATTTTGAGTTACAGTTCTGCAGTGACAAGCTACCTTGTTGGCTCTTTTTCTGGTTTGAAGCTTGAGTCAGTTTTCATAGATCTTCACTGTATTCTCCCTCCCTGATTTCTATCTTGCCTTCTAGACTCTGAGATACTTTCCACTTACATTAATAGCCTAAAGAGGAAAGCATCGTCTCTGATGGTCATATGCTTGCTTTGTCTTTTTTAGATATTTTAACACCCATATTCTCATTGGATTATCACAACACTTCTCAGATATAGGTCAAGTAGGGGCAACTACTCCTAGTTTACAGATAAGGAAATTAAAAACAATGTTGAAGTGACATTTTCCTGATCAGACATTTCAGTATTAATATAAACCCTTGATGAGAATCCAGGTCATCTCACTTCTGCTTCATATCTTTTCTTACAATTGTAAGATGAGCTAGCAATTCTATACTGTATCCTGGAAATAAAAAAGAAAGCAAGGTAGCAGAGACCTATCCTACATCCATTCTTCCCATCTTCTTTACCAACAAAACTCTTAAATTATTAGGTATCATCATATATTCAGCTATAAGATTATAATTCCTAGAGTGTAAGAGATGATTCATCAAAAATCCACTTCCTTTTCTTCTCGGGCACACAACTGGACTCCATGTTCCAGCCTCCTGTTCCATTAGTGTTTGTCATATTGACTGAGTTCTAAGCGAGGGAACGTGAGTGGAAAGGATGCCTCCCAGTTCTCGGCTGAGGCTTTTAATAAGATCTCTCCACCCACATTCTTTATCCCTTTCCACATGCCAGATGCAATATTGCCGATGAGGCTTTAGGGAATGACAGCAGTAGAAGATGGAAGGAGCCTGGATTCTCCATGTGGAAGAGAGCGACCCACAAATGAGCAAAATTGCCTTAGGCAATTTATGAGATTACAGTTCTATTGGTGTTTGCTATTCATTTTGGATCTCTGTAATGCAGTCGCCTGATCTATTCAGATACTTTTTGTAGCCATATGATAAAGTTCTAAAAAGTGGTAAGGATATACAATTTATTGGGAAAAATTTCTGGGAAGGTTCCCGAAACAAGGGTCAAATAGGTAGGCAGAGTACCTCTCCCCCTGATTTAAAAACAAAATCCTCCCTCTGAATGTGGGTGCAATGTCTGGATCTCTAACAGCCACATTAGAACATAAACTGGTTAGAGATAAAATAACATATGAAGATTGGTGGAGCAGACATATATAAGGGCTGCACATTAAAAAATCACCTGAGGTGCTTTTCAAAAATACCTGTGCTTGGGGCCAAGCTTATCATATAAGCTGATGGCAGAATTATGTGTGAAATGTCCTGGTTGGAGTTACTGGTCATCCAGGAAGCAGAAAGTAGACCCAAGACTCAAAGTGTGTTGAGAGTTCTTGTCGAGTTAGGTTATAGGATTTTTGTATGAGGCAATGATTGTGAAAGGTTTTTGTAAATTGTCCTTTAATGTTCTAAACTTCATCCAGGAGCTACCAAAAAAGAATTATTACCACAAATAATAATTGCAATAGTAATGATAGTAAAAATACCAGATAACCCTTTTTGAACATATTATAGTATAGGACTAGAAGATTTGCTGACACTCTAGAGATTATTAGAGTCTCAGGTTTTATCCAAGTTAGTTTGGGCATACTGTAGGAAGCAGTGTTTGTTGTTTTTAGACACTGTTAAAAATGAAATCTTCAGCTTTCTAAAACATTGTCTTCATCCTGTAAGCAAACTGGCTTCTTTAAGTGGTCATTGACTTGTTGAAGACACATCAGTCTGTTAATGACTATCTTTCTCTTCCAGTAAACAGTATTGAATATTAAGTTAGAATCCAAAGCAGGTACATAGTTTTCTGGTTTTGGATTATTTCAACTATAATACATATATAATTCATTATGTCCAGATAGTTCAAGTTTGATTAGATTTTATGTGCTCACATGCACACCCTTTGAATTCATGGGCCCTTCGTTTACTTGGTATCATTAATATCTTTGTTTATTACTTGTGTTGGTAATCTTTTATGGATTTCCTACGAGCAATTCAATCAGCGCAGAGAAATTTTGAAACATGGAACATTGATGCTGCATACTTTGTTTCCTCTAACTGAAAGCAAGAAAAGCAAGTAAGAGATCAACATATGGGAAAAATGTAGGTGGAAATTTCTAACCAATAGGATAAAATCCAACTGATGAAACAGAGAAACTTGTATCAATCATTCATAATATTGAAAGGATGTTCTAGTTTACTAAAACAAAAAAATTCTGATTTCTTTATATAGGGGACCTCCCAGTGCCTTTTAAGTGTTTACATTCCCTGGCAGGACAGATGGGCTAAGGGAAGGAGAAGGAAAAAATACAAAGGGACAAATACGCAAGCGGGAATGACTTTCTCACATATTCTGTGAAGAAAACATGTGTTAAACCCCATCAGTTTTCTTATGTTGAAAATGTGCTAAGTGTTCTGAAGAAATAGACGAGTTCAGGCCCCTTCAAGATAATCTCAGGCAAGAAGGAGCTTTGAAAATTCTAGGATGGATAGCAGTTATAAAATGCCAATAGCTGAATCCTTTCAGAGTTCATTAGCTGTTCAGGTGAAAAGAGGGAGGGAAGAGCCTTAAGAGGAGGGAGAATAGAAGCCAACCAAGCTGGTAATTTAGTCACCCAGATAACTATACCCTTTCTGGAAAAAAAAAAAAAAAAAGGTAGTTGTCAGGGATATGATTGTTGAAGAAGAAGGCAGAGGGAATGTGGAGGGTAGCCTACTCTCTTTCCATATCCCATATATACGTGTATATTATTCACTTACTGTTTATGACTCAGGATTTGGAACACTCAAAGAATAGGGGTACAGAAAAAATAGCTAGTTGAGGCCTTCTACGTACCCAGTGGAACTATTTAGAGAGAAATGAGCAGCAACTAACAAGACGAAATATCATGCCAACAGTGACTCAATTGGAGCCAGGGTGCACTGAGTGCTGGACGTAACTGAAGCGAGGAAGGAGTGTGTCAAAGTGACAGGTTTCCTCGTTCTTGCTCTCCTGTCATTGTGAAGAACTGCACAATCAGTGGGGCCAGCCCAGGAAGACCTCTGACCCTGGGAAGTGACTCAGAACTAGGCCATAACTTTGATTGCATTGAGAGAGCTGATACTCATGGCATTAAGGACCGAGTCTGGCCATCAATAGTCCAAATATAAGTGGCTTAAATAAAATACAGTTTCTTTCTTTTCTGTGTAAGAAACTCAAAGGTCTCGGGTTGGTATGTCAGCTACGTGCTCACGAAAGACTTGGGCTCCTTCTTGCTTCTGTCCTGCTTTCGTCAATGGGAACTTTTTATCACTGGAGCCCAGACAGCTGTCCAAGTCAGTGGGGTAAGGCGGACAAGCCCACTGCCTTTAAGGACAGTTCTCACAAGTTGCACATGATGCTCGTTTTTGTATCCTTGTAGCCAGAAGATGGTCACATAGCCACATCTATCTTAAAGGGAAACTGAAAATTATAGTCATGATTACAGTCAGCCATATTTCCAGCTAAAAATCAGTAGTTAAATAAGGAACAGGAGTAAACCAAATATTTCACAAACTAGGCATCTCCAAGGTCTCCAAGACTACTCCACAGGATTGAGAGAATTTTTTTTCTTGTATACTACAAGTTACTAGATAAAAATAAGAGTATTCTTCAGTGTTTCTTTGTTGGATTCGATAGCTTATTTAGCACCTAATAACACTGATAAAGGATTTTTCAATTCAGAGGGGAGGAAAAATAAAAGGAACAAAGAACTACAAGGGAGACTTTGATAACTGTTGTCAGAAAGGCCTCTGCAAAGTTCTGTGCATTTCAAAGGAGACGTATTAATTCTGGCTAGAGCACTAGGGAAGGAAACAGCTAAGACTAAGGGTGGACAAACTGTGGTCCTGGGGGTCAAATATGGCCCACTGTTTGTTTTTGTAAATAAGGTTTTATTGGAACACAGCCATGCTCCTTCATTTAGGGATTGTCTGTGGTTACTTTCATGCTGACAGCAGAGTTGAGTAGTTATGACACAGACCATATGGCTCACAAAGCCTAAGATTTAATACCTGGTCTTTAAAAAAAAAAGAGAGAGACATTTGAGACTGTACTGAAACAATTCTAACGAGGGCATTATAAACAGGAGATAGTTTGAGGACAGCCAGTAATATGAGAAAATTATGGGTGTGTTTGTTCATGGAAAGGAAATGACAAATTTATAATACAAAATGAGTGGTGTCCCCGGAAAACCTTGACTGTGTAAAATGTGGATTTCCATTTTTGACAGATTAAAGGAAGGACAAGGACCGGCCTGTTCGGCTAACCTGCTAGGGATCTGGTTGAACAATTGAAATCCGTCAAGGCCCTGGCTACAGTTTGGCAGCACTCGAAGGATAGTTGTCAAGGTTTTTCCAGGACAAGAGCAGTAATGATAAGACTATCCCAGCACTTGGCACATGTTTCACTGGCCAGATCCAGGGAGATTGGATAAGGCTGGTGACATGGGTCATGGCCTGTGTCTCTCTCCTTCCCCAAGTAGATTGCTTGTTTGTTCTCCAACCAGCCTCGTCCTCTCCTTCACGTCTTGCCTCTTGCCTCCTTGGCCCAAGGTAAGATCTTGAACCTCACTGCATTTGCAATAAATAGGGCTTTCACACAGGATGGGAGCCAGTGGCCAATGAAGTTAGACCCCACTTTGCTTTCCAGCAGGGTTATACAGTGACTCAGCTCGGATATAGTGTAAGGTCCTCGAGAGATTAGCTAGCAAAGTAAGACCGAAAACACATCGTGGAAGGTGTTTAATAACACACTCAGGAGATTGGACTTCATTCTGTAGGTGATAGGGGACAATTAGATCAGGTCTCTAAAAAAAATTTTTTTTAACTAGGGGAGAACTTGCTCTCTTGTAGACAAAAATAACCCAAGGTATGGCTGTTTTAAATCAAGAGCTTTATTGTTTTAAACAATAGAAGTTATGTTCAAGTATAAAAGTTAGAGTTAGATGAGAACTCGTGGGAAGATAACTGCCTTGTACCTGTGAATGACAAAAATATCATACTATGTCCTTTACATTTAAACCTATTTCAATGACAAGAAGCATCTAGGGGCTACAGACATATTTGTCAGAGCTGATGCAGGAAATGAAAAAGGGAGATCCCTGGTCCACTAGACTGTGGGCTGCCTGAGGGCACATCCTGCCTTTCATGTCTGAATCCTCTGCGGTTAGCAGCATACTCAGCACATCCTCTTAAGATACCAAAAAATATAGAAAAAGGAGATGATTAACTTGACTCCAGGTGATGCTGTCTTATTTGCTTTCCTCAACACAAAATGAGGGTATATTAGCTTTTCTGATTAATGGAGCTCCCTGTTTTGCTGGATCCTAATTACTGAATCTAGAAATCATTCTGTGTATACTTGCACTGTATGACTCTGTAATCCGTTGGTGACAAGGCATCTCCTGAATATGTGTGTGCCTGTGGATGTTAATTGTTAAGATCCCATTCCTACATTCACCTGCTGCTCTCTGCTCTGTTTAACTGTGCTTTAGTTAATACCACACCAGATGCACTGAAGTACATTTGACAAGTTCTTACTTCTAAATGAGCATGGTGGAAATTTGTAATATTCCGCTTTCTTGCCTGACCTGTATATTTAAAGACAGAAACTATACTTTCTCAGTATCAATGAGGGTTGTTGTTGACATTTGAAAGAGGCCTTTGGCCAATTGTCTGCCAAAAGTACGTGATTTTTATCACTCAAAATTCAGGAAGTAAATTGCCCCGTTCCTTCCAGCTTGCTATTGCCTCTCCAGGGCAACAGGAAATCTTTTCTAGACTCTAGTTTTTAAAGTATCCCTGAAAGGCAAAACAAGGCACTTACATGAGCTTCAGATTTCCAATTCCATTATATTTTAATAGCAAACCTGAATCTTTGTAAAATTACAGAAGGATGAGGTTTGACTCAAGGACCCTTCAGTTGCCCCGTGTATGTTTTCTCCGACTGCTTTTAGTTCCCATGCCCTCATTATGACGCTGCATTGTCTGGAGAATCTGGAAGTGGTTTTGCCTCTGGAGAACCTTGATCAATAAAGCAACCATCTTGTGGTCCTGAGAGAAATGCTAATAACATTTCAGGAACGGTGTCCTTGACATCGCTGAAGTATCGAACCAGCATCAGTCACTTGTACTAGTAACAACATACTCCCAGACCTTTTGTTTTTTGAAAGTAATAAGCCCCTATTTCTTTTAAGCAAGTGAGCTCAGAGTTTCTTGTACTTGCAGATGGTGGTTGTACCAAGTGACCCAGACTAGGCGCCAGCAGGGTAGAACAAGAAAGTGGTGTAGGCGCTGTCACAGAAGACTCTTCAGTCACCAAGAACGGGCACGAAGGAAGGGTTAGCTAGCTTTACCTATGGGCTTCTGCTCTCTCCTTGCTGAAAATAGCAGTCTTATGATGTAACAGCTGCAGCATAATAATAATAATAAAAAGCACAGATCCTGGCACATGAGAAATTAGGATTGAACTCCAGTTTTCCCACGTGTTGGCATATAATCTTACATCAATGTCAAGATGATTTTGAAGGCCTGAAATAGCTCATAGCCCTGCTGGTGGCTTGGGGTGCACATTACATTTAGTGTTTTCAAGACAGAACATCCATATCCTCCTATCCTGATTCTGGAATCCTAATTATATTCTTTATTGCACTCTTCCTCTCCTCTTCAGGCCTGTTTGCCAGCTTCTAGTCTGAGATTCAGTTCTCCCCCATTTTGACATCTGCTGTCAATCACAGAAGGGAAACTCCAAAAAATTTCTTGGGTCCAAATGGCCTAAGTTTCTCTGGTTCAGGATAGTAAATTTACACAATTTCTAATAAAAATCCCGAGTTTATTTCAACTTGCCATTCTATGAATGGTAAGCAAATGTCTTTAAACAGTGCAACTTGGGAATGAAAGACATGAATCGAGCACACTTAGAAATGAACAAATGGAAAATGGAGGCTGAGTACTGATTTTGCCACATCACTTATGGTCCGTAATCTTTAGCTGCATGTATATGCTTTGTTCATAGGATTCCCACAGCCCTCGCTGTCATAAATATTTCATAAGTTATTCAAAGCCAGTCCACAGCCAAGTAATAACAAATGTCAGATGACACATTAGGAAGATGCATGGAGATTTTAAACAGAAATTCTGTACCAAAGCTTGATTCACAACTTATGGTCACTCTAAAGAAATAACATTCACAGAGAATTGTGAGTCTGCAATTAGTGTGGACACCTTAATTAGTAGCCTGTTCTTGTTGAAAAAGGAAGAAAACAGGGGCTCTAGTTTTTCCCAGGCTTTCTGCATGCTCTCTCCTGTCTTACCCTTCAGGAAACTTTTATTGCAAATGTGAAACAGGACCAAGCTTTGTGCACTATACGGACTTAATTATCCTCCATTGGGGTAACACATACTGTATTCTTGGTCACAGGATTGGTCTTTGGTAAAATGTTCAAGTCGCCAAGTTAGACAGACTTCCTTTTTTTTTTTTTTTGTTTCACGTTCTCTCCTTTGCTCTACGCCCTTGTAATGATCCTCATAGAGTTCCCGCTGAATGTTTCTACTGTAGAATCTGCCTGTTCCTTCTCTTATCCTCAGTCCAACTCCCCTCTATTCCTGAGATTCCCATCCATCTGGGTCATGCCTCTGAGTTACTGAGTGGCAGCTTCCTGAGAAACTAAAGGAGGTCCAAATGGATGTCAGTGACTGACAAGGCTTTTAAGCGTTTGCTTTCCTACAAAGCATGTGTGCATTTGCGCTGGGGCTTTCAGAGCCTTGACTCAAGGTAATGATTAGTGCGGAAAATTCCAAATTTCAAGTACTAAGAGCAGTCCAATGGGGAGAGATTGTTCATCATGGACGTCTTTACTGACATTCTTCAAATCATATCATCTAGACATTGCGCAGTTATATACCATCTAGACCTACACACAAGTGGCCCAGCTCAGCAGCAATCTCGAGAGGCAATCAAGATGCTGAGATATTCAGAGGAAAGCCTTCTTAAGAGCTTACCTTTTGTAACACTGTTTAACAGTGCTGCTTACCTTATTGTGGTTGTTTTCATGATTTTTCTCCCCTTACCCCCAAAATAGCAAGTTGATTTTATTTTTTCTGTTGGATACTGCCCTTGGCCAACTATATTTGGAAATCCTCATTTATTTAAATAAAAATTGTTGAGTTATTCAGAAGCTGATGGCCAAGCAAATTGAAATCTATTTCTCTAAAACTTCTTTCTTTCTCTTGAGGTGCCCTAATGCTTATTCATTAATTCAAAAAAGTGTACATATTGCTGTATAAGAAGATTATAAAGTAGAAAGTTATTTCTATTAGCAACAACAACCAGAACCCAGTATCTTTTGCACCATTATATACCTGTGCCTGCCACTACAAGGAAAACTCACACTCGCCCTACTGGAAGTGGAGCAGGAGAGCCTGCTTTAGAAAATATTTGTGGTCATATCTCTCCAGAGCCACTGAAAGATTTCTGACAACATAACCCTAAATGCAGTTACAAAGCAATGAATTTACACTAAAATTGTAGGTTTGAAGGGATCTCAGGGTTCACACGCCCAAACCCCACTCACATTGAGTCCTGAGTTCATCCTCTAAACAATCAGGAAATTCCCTTTCATTTACCAGAGTGGGTAACTGTGCAGTTTTTAACCTAGTATACTATTCCTCTGACAGCTAAATGCTGGGAGTTTTATAATATATGTTATACCTCAACATAGGTCATATGATATTATATATATATTATTCAGCTTGAATATCAATGTGGGAGGCAGTTGTCTGTTCAAATAAAAGATCCACAATGACCATTTAAGTCAGGACTAATCCACACTCCAGAGGTTGTCAACTAGATTCAGAAAGTCTAGACTCCTGAGCCAGACTTTCCAAGTGCTTATTCTAAATATCATCCAGAATGTCAGAAATCAGCTTTTGTTGGTGAAATTCATTAGTAGTTAATTAGCATGACGGATTGTTAGAAATGGGCTCTTGCTGGAGAAATGAAAGGTATTCAAGATACAGATACGAATATTGGCTGAAGTATGTCAGAGTTTCTCTCTAGGTTTGATGAAAGTGTTGTAGAATCCAGTGAGTCATTACTGTCAAGTTGGTTTCATACAGTTTGGACAGCTGCTACCTTGGTTCTAGAGGATTTTCAGTTGCCTGATATTGACTATAGACAAAAAAATTATGCCTCTAGAATAGTGTTGGATCTGCTGTAAGTTTTCTTTCATGCAAGGTAGTGATAGGAGCACCTAAAATGACAGAGAGCTAAGCCTTTATAGAGCTTCCAGAACAGATCTGTGGTCAATTTCTGTCTACTTGGTAAGGAGTTTTTAATTAATGTATATGTGGCAGAATTTGCTCTTATACTTGGTTTCATTATAACCTGGAAGTAAGGGTTGGAGAAAGTAGCTAAACCTTAGCTCAGACTTCCTTAGTGACAGCCCTTATCTACAGAAAAGAAACTGAGAGTTGTTCATGATCAAATTGGCTCAAGTCAGTTTGTAATAAAAACTTTCTCTATAGCTGTGCTGAGTAATAACTCTGTGAAAGAAAAAGCTTACACAGAAGGGAGACAGGAGTCCCAAGTAGGTGTTTTATTTCTGACCCCAGTCTCTTTTCTGACTTTTTTTGAGTTAATGCCTTTAGGGCTGGCCTGTCAGAGGAAGATCAAAGCTCAGGTTCTTATAAGAAGTAAGAAAAAATATCTGCCTTGCCTTTTGTATCCTTAATTAAAGCCTTTGAGAAAGATGAGCAAAAGGATTATATAAAGGGTTTTTTTTTTCTTTCTTGTTTTTTTTTTGGTCCATGAATGTGCTAAATATCACAAATTTTCTAGTCTCTTGTGCTGTTTCTCTTTCTGTCTCCCCATACCTGATTTAGAACAGGAAAAGAATTAAAAAAAAAAAAACAAGTTAGAGATCAGTGATCTGCCTTGCTTTTTAGGAGAAAAGTGTGTATGTCAAGGAGAAGGGGTGGGGGTTGGGGGGATGGCTAAACAAGGAAAGGCCTGAGAAGTGAGCATTGTACTCTTCATTCACCTGCTCATTACTCGGCTTGTGAAGTTCAGGATAATGGCTTATCAAGAAGATGGTACTCTCATTTGACTCCATCCTTCTAGAATGCTTTAGGGGTCAGATTGAAAAACAACTCTCATCAATAAGAAAGGGGCACAGGGAATATTAGACCAAGTTAATCTGTAACATATCCAGACCAAAGCTTCAGAGAGAAAATAAAGAGAGGCAGTTGCCCAGAGAATTTTTACAAAAACCTTGCCTATCCTGAATAACTTGGTTAATTGCATCAAAAGTAAGAATTAAAAAAAAATACGTCTTCCAGACTTGCTCATCTCTGTCCCTGAATAACGACAAACTATCTCTTGCAAGTCTAGATCTGGATGCAAGTATGAACGTTGCCTGATGAGCAGTGACCTATTGCTGCTCCACTCTTTACTCCCCCCTCGCCCCCCATCTGTAATCTTTGTATTCTAGTCTCTGAAGCCCTTGTATTTGCATTTCCTTTCAGCTGTATTAGTTTGCATTTCTTAGTATTCTTTAAGCTTTTCAAATATTCTTAATTTTTCTCCCCAGATTAGACTGTGAACTATTAGCTCTAACTTCTTTGTTGTTTCTGTTTCATTATCAAAGAATATATACCAGTCCCTAATTGTATTGCTTTGGAGTAGAGTATCAGAATATCAATTAAGATTACTTAAGTAGCGTGGGCTAGAGTATTTTACTCTTAGAGTAGTTAGGAACAAAACTGAGATTAAAGAATACGCTGAGTTTGAGTTGAAACTCTCCAGTCTCCAAGTGCTTTTTTGTTTGTTCCCCAGCCCCAGGTCCCTGTGGGGAAAAAAATGAAGGAGAGTAGAGATAGAGATGGGGGTGGAGAATAGAGAGGGAGAGGGAGAGAAAGTAATTAGTGCTGGCTTCTTGTCACTGCAGAACATTCGTGGACAACTCTTGACACTTTTGGTAGATAAGTAAAGACTAGATACAGTTCTTATGGAATGGTAGTCAGTGGAACTCTCTCATTTTGAAATAGCTTGTTCAGAGGCATTGTCTATGTGTAAAGCCATGAAAAATTTATTGATACTTGCACTTGTTTGTCCCGGTTGGGAATCTCCAACTTTAATGAGGATCCTATCTTCCCCATCTCCCTTTTAAGGCCTCTCAATCCATGTTCTGTGTAGACTGGCTCTCCAGCCTTTATAGATGCTGGCTCTTACTTGACAATTCAAATAACTTTCCTCTGGGTACAATCTCTATCCACCCTCCATCTTATGTTTCAGCTTCGTAACACTGATACTTCTAATGTCCTTTTCTCTCATGTCAGTTAACAGAGAAACACCTATGTCCTTACTTCCAGAATATCCCATTTTACAATTTTCATACACAGTAATCCTAATTCGTAAACTATATTTTCATAGCATTAATAAATCCAAGGTTGGGTTATTTAATGATGCCATCGGTCTGCTGGATGGGGAAGCATCTTGTTTTCTCTCATTTTATTCTTGATGACAAAAGAGCTACTTGCCCTGCCATAGCGTGAGATGATTGATTATAGAAGAAAAAAGACTACTATTGGCTTCTTATCTAGCTGACTTTGAGTTGTGTCCCTCAAACAGGGCTTCCAGTCCCGAAGCACAGGAAATGGCAGTAAGCTGTATGAGAAATCCCTGTCATTTCATTGCGAGACTTAGCATGATCTCCGCAGAAAGAGAGATGATACCAAAACAAAAGTCTATTTTCTACTTGCAAACCATGCTGGTCACATGCAGAACAACTGGATATTTGAAGGCATAATTTATTGGAAATGTAAATATATCAACATTATGGTCTTAATGCCATTGATGCATACTTATTGCACATCTGTTTTATGCTTGCTTTAACTGCATGCTGCTCCCTGGTACATTATTATTTTATTGTTTCTACACAGATAACAGCCTGTGTTTGCAGCATATCAATCCATTTGCCTTCCATAGTTTTAGAATTGCATTGTGCCACAATATCTTATCAGATAAACAGTTAAAATTCATTAACTTGGATCCTAGCATTTCCAACCATTTATTCGGAGATTGTGCAGGATGTTACTTTCTCTCTATAATTGGGGAAATTAAAGGGTTTTCTAGGCAAATGAATACAGTGAGAAAGATTAGAAAGGGACTATTTACACTGCTTAGTAAAATGTTTCTTTAGAAAAATTTTAAAGTACTTATTTGCAGTCAGAATTTGTTGTACTAATCATGGTAAATTTTTATCTGTACATTGAAGCTGGTCCCGAGGAACTGACTATTCAATACTCATATAGACTTATTAATGATGTTGTGCTTATTTGAAATCCTGGTGCTGGATTTGCCTCAAAATATTTTATTAATTCAGACTGGCCATTCATACTGTATTTTAGTATAGTGAGCTACAGCAGAAAAAAATATTGATCAAGAGTCAAGTGACCTGGGTTTCAGTCATAGCTGTGCTACTTGAACTTTACATTGACAAGTACATGAACTTCAGCAAGTCCTATAACATCACTAATCTTTGGTTCTCTAATTAAAAAATTAGGACGTTCTCTTGATGCTAAGGTGCAATGATTCTGTGACAGTTACCTGACTTAGGATATATGCGTATGTAATATTTTAGATACAATAAATTTATTAATATATTACACAAAAATTGCTGCAAGTGTTTGCTCCACCTTTAACTGGCCATTAGCTGACTGGATTAGAGACAGACACTTGACCCAAAGTGGTCCTATCAGCTAATATGTATTTTCCCTTAGAGTCTGGAGCTGAGGCACTGAGAGAGTAGGACAGTTACGCAAAGTGTGCTTAAAGAAAACAGCCATGTGAAATTTTGTCCAGTTAACTCCTGAACAAGTCTACGCCATATTAAGGTTGGAAGTAGGGAGGATCAGAGATCCATGAGCATAAGGCAAAAGTAAATCAGCAAAGAAAAATAGGAGAATTAAGTATATTCACAGATAGGAATAGAGATGAGAAAACTTATGGGCCATGAGAGACAGGAAAAGTAGTTTAAGCTCCTGACTTTCCAGTTTCAGTCCCACCTGGCCAAATAGTATGTTGGGTTCAATCCTTCGATGTCTGTAAGATTGTCTGTTATATTCATACAATAAACCTGTCTTGACGTATTCTATTGTGATTGGTAGTTCCGACGTTTGAGTAAGAAGATTATATGATTAATCACCAACTAATTTTTATTTAATGTTACATATTAGTAATGTACTAAGCACTATGGGGACTAAGTCCTATGGGGGAAGCAAAATTAATAATAAAATTTAATACGTAGTCCTTTCGAGTAAAAATCTTAGAGATGGTTTGGGGGTGATAAAACAGTTAAAAAAGGGTGAATGATATTAGTGAATAATTCATTTATTTTAGATACCAATGAAAATATGTGTCACAGATAAATCTGTAGTAATACTACATACATGTTTCAGTAGGTATAACCTATATGTGTTTCTAATTGTTATACTGTGAATAAAGATAATTTATGCAGACACGTGTACAGGAGGATATATTGGTTGCAAATTGTTGTGGGTGTGTGTTTCTGGGAGAATGAACCGCCATTTCTATTAAGGTATAATTTAGTCACTGGGATCGGTGATTTGGGGAAGAAATCATACATTCTTCTTTCAACCCTAGCATCCCTACTTTTATATAAACATTAAGAAGTTAAATTGATTTCTTTCAGAATTCAAGAAGGATATATTATGATTAGGGAAACCTGAAGTGAACCCCATATTGCTGTGATGAATATTTTCATTGAGAGTCTTTTCTAAGTTTATTCTGTAAAGTTTTTATTCTTTGTTGTCTATGGCTACTGAAGGCTCTACACAGTTTGCTTAGTGGTCATCTAATAATCAGACTGAGAGTTCCTTAAAAGCCCAGAACCTATATGTCTCCCAGTCTTTGCCAAAGGTCTCTGTGCATTGGTGTACATTTTTAACGCTTAGCCAGGCAGTTTATAACTCTGTCATGGCCTTCCCTTCCTGATTGCGCAGAATCTCAAGGTCAGAAGTAAGATCTTAGTACCTTCTTAAGTCTTTCTTGAACACATGTACAGCCCCACACGTGTGCACAGCCCTAGGCATGTGTGTATCCCTCTAGGTACCTAGGAATATGTGTGAGCTTTTAAAACCTCCTATGCACGTCTCATTCCCCACCTTTTCCTTTTGAGCTTTTAGGATAGCATAGTGTTTGTTCCATCTCTTATTTACTACCTCGGGCAGCTGAGATGTTCAACAATTGCCTCTGAAGATTTACTCTGATGAACTCGCCGGGGAAAAAGGCTGTTCTCATTGGGCAAGCTCCAAATCTGGCATAATAAAGACAGACTTGTGAGTGGTGTCTTCTAGGGAATCACCCTCCAAATCAGATAATGACGGTTAGTGGGAAATTTATCTTTGAAGGATAATCTAACCTTTTCTATTGCCTCTAGTTGCTGCTTTCCACCATGACGGTTCCTGTTTTCACCGCTGCCATGAGGGGGTTACATGAATAAGGCAACTTAAAACACTACAAAGCTTTCTGTTCTAGCTGAGATTCACCCACTTTTCTTTTTTTAATTCTTTTTTTTTTTTTTTTTTTTTTTACTGATGTAGTTGATTTACAAT
The DNA here is from genome assembly GCF_009834535.1 of Camelus ferus. NCBI lineage: Eukaryota > Metazoa > Chordata > Mammalia > Artiodactyla > Camelidae > Camelus > Camelus ferus. The sequence goes on along the minus strand of NC_045732.1, from coordinate 98,169,924 downwards.
GTTAGTTTTAGGTGCACAGCAAAGAGATTCAGTTATACATATATATGTTTTCAGATTATTTTCCATTACAGCTTATTACAAGATATTTAATATAGTTCCCTGTGCTATGCAGTAGTTACTTATTATTTATTTTATATATAGTAGGGTGTAGCTATTAATCCCAAACTCCTGATCTATCCCTCCCACCCCCTTTCCATGCTGGTAACCAGTTTGTTTTCTATGTCTGTGAGACTATCTCTGGTTTGTAAATAAAGATGGAACTAAAGATTACCATATTATGGGAAGTAAGTCAGACAAAGAAAGACAAATATCATATGATATCACTTATGTGGAAGCTAAAAAAAATTACAAATTTTATCTACAAGTCAGCCTTTTTTCTTTATTGCCTTGACCTAATGAAACTGTTTTTTTCTAAGTATTATAATGTGTGTCTTGAAAAATCTAAATTTATTGTGACAAATTATATACACCTATACACTATTTCGTCAAGTACAAATGATTATTTCTCAATCGTTACATAATTTGTTTCTTCGGTTTACCGTATAGTTTCAATATTTTTATTTCATTTTTAATTAAGATTTTAAATTCTGTTTAAAGAAGCTTTGCATTCATGAGTAAAGATACCCCTTATGGTACTGTAGCTATTGGAGGAAAGTTATTGAAGTCTTTGAAAGTATAGAGGTGGCTATTTACTACCTCTTGATGATTGCATCTTCTCTGGGTGTAAGCTTCTAGGAAAAGCTTTCAGTCCAATTTTAATCTTTAATTTTCAAGGCAGTGTTCATCCAATTTATGCTGCAGCACATTCAAAAAGTCAATTTATCAAGAATCTCTGATCTTAGGCAATAATTATCCTATGCTCCCTAGAGTTACATGTCTTTCACTTGGCTGCTTGTTTTAACTGGCAAGTCTGTGTTCTCTGTCCTTGGATCTTCTTGTTTTATTTTATAAGTGTAAAATTGCAGGAGATTAAAGAGTCAGTATGCATAGTAATACTAATGATAAGTGCAAAATTTGAAGGGAAGATATAGAGGCTATGACTGTAAGACTTCTCTTAACCTTACTGAATTAAATATTGTTTGTTTCAATATGGTTCAGGGGAAATGACTAGTCTGTAGCTGAGTAGTTCATTCATTGGAACACTATATCAAACATTGTTTTAGATCAGCATTGTTACATCAGTTATATAAACATTGTTAGCAATGTTTTTTTATTCAATGTCTTTACAATCTAGTTACATGTGTGACTAGTATCTGGAGTTTCATAAATATGGCATTTTCTCTCTCCTTAAGATACATACCTTTTCATCAATCTACAGATAGAAACAAATGAGTGTATCGGGTGACCCTTTGTATAAATTGGGACATCAGCTATATTAATGGAGTGAATAATTTTTAAGTACTATGCACACTTAGTTACCTGCTGTTCCCCAAATATCTCCAGCATCTGAACAGAAGAAGCAATGATAATCCAATTTTAGTCACTCTTGGTTGCTTTTATGTCAGTCACTTACCTTGTCTCTCTGAGTGAGGAAATACACCTTTAGAGGGTACTGTTGCTTCAGTGGACTCCCCCGTCTCTTGCTGGTCATGGGGTATTCAGTTGGAGACTTAGGTTTTAACAAACTTTGGGCACTGAAGGTGCCACAGTGTGCTGTAGCAAATCTGTCTTTCCTTTTTTTATGTTATAGTCTACTCTGCAAGAGAATAATTTACAGATGAACATCACAAAATTCTAAGCATGGGGAATGTGTTCTTTTTCTCCAAGACCAGTGGGTGGCAGCAACCCATACATGCAATTATGTATATGATAAACTGAAATATGCCCTCAAGTCGGTTGTTACAGGTTTTAGACTGGGGCAGGGAAGGGTTCTGGAAGTTCATTTTGGCTTTCACACAAAGTTATCTCTTCCCACTTAAACTTTTCAATCACAAAGATGTCTTTGATTTTCAGTGGTTGTCCTTTTTTCTTCAAATGGTTTAGATCTTGGGTAAAGAAGACAACTGTTATTTTTAGAGCAATTCCAGAGACTCCACGATCTATGCTGGGGGGGTGGTGTAGCTGGCATCCAGATGTTTTACACAGTTCTCCATGAACCAGTGCTCTTGAGTTTTTATGTGCCTCTCTCCTGTTCTCCACAGCACTGAGTCATGAGTCCGTGGTTGTCTTGGCCAGGAGACAAATCTGAATGGTGGACAACCATGGTGCACAGTGACTGTTCGTCTCTGCTCTGGTGACTGGGGCTTTCTTACTGGGGTCGGCTCATCACTCTTGCATGGCTCCTTCTTTTCCAAGTAAGAGTCCTCACCAAGGAGGCTTCTCAGGCTCACCCCCAGTTCATCAGCTGTGTCCGATGAACCTTAATCCCAGTTTGTGCTCAAACTAGGCTGGATCAGTGGACCAGCCAGCCAGCCAGCCAGCTTTAGTGTATAAAAACACCATGGCTTAGAGCCAAGCCCTGTGAACCAGGAAATAAATTGTGGAACCAGGAGACCAAGTCAGGCCATGGTAACTTTTTAGTTTGCAGATACCAGCAGGGTCAAACCCTGAAAGTGATGGCTTAGAAAAGCCAAGGCAACATTCAAGTTTAGAGTCAGAGATTGTAGCCAGTGCCTTAGTTGGGTAGAAAGATTTATAGGGGGTTCCTAGCTCAACCTAGAAGACTGTTACTTAGCCAATGACACTTGAAATCAGACTTTTAGAATTCTAAAGAGAACTCCAGAGGATGTAATTTTCAACACAGTTTTAATTTATATTACTTTTTGTTCATAAAAATTCTTTCAAAGAAGTTTATTTCTAATGAAATTGAGAGGCTGATTTATTAAGGAGTGAATGCTCTTATACCAGACAGCCTGTTTTCAAATCCCAGCTCTCCCACCTATGCAATTTGTATCACCTTGTTAGACGTTCGCTTCTCCATGACTCAGTTCTTGTTGTTTTGGTTTTTTGCCATCCATATAATAGGGAAAATATTGGCACCTACCTTAAAGTGCTGTTGTAGAGATTAAATGGATTAATACGTGTGAGGTTTTTAAAACAGTGGCCAGTGCGTAGTAAAGATGCAGTAATGCTGGGCTTCAGATGAAAGTAGAATGGCTCTGATTGCGAGAAGGGAGGATGTGCACATCTCTGAGCCGCAGCCCCTCACTTAGCTTAGAGCATGGCAGCCTTCATATGGATCCATAGAATTCTTATGGTTTTACAGAGCATACATTGACATTCATTGCTCCATTACAATGTGCTCCCTCTAGAGCAGCCATGTCAGATACAGACATGTGACCATAACACTTTCAGCAATGGTGAGTTCATTATTTTAAACTGTTGTTACAGAGTTCTAAGTACCATTGATCCAGAAGGCAACAGGATATAATCGGAGCAGTTGCCCTTGATTCTGACAGATCTAGACTCCCATCTCTGCCCCGTCTTAGATATATGCCCTTGGGCATGTGACTTAATTTTCTGACTCTTCATTTACTCCTATTGAAAATGGGGATAATCTTAGTGTATCACTCATTGGTTTGCTATGAGTATTAAATGAGAGGATATATGTGAAGTGCCTGGCACATAATACACACCCAGAATTCTATTCATTGTTCCTCTTTGTTCTTTGAAAATCAATAGAAGAAAAGTTAAGTTAATGTTACTCATGTTTGCCTATAAGATTTTACTGTTAAACAGACGACGTAAACCCACTTCCTGTCCCTATCTTTTCCTATCAAGGCTTTTCTCAAATGTTCTACATTTGACATTTTTTTCCCCAGACCTCTCACCATCCTGGATGGCCTCCTTTGATTCTTTAGTTTGTCGATGATCTTCTAATACTGTGTCGATCCAGCCTGATTACCAGTTGCATGTGGGAATTAGACCGTCCTTAGATAGAAAGCTTTACGTTTATTGAAACAACCTAATTTTCTGAAGTTTCATCAAGTTCCTAGCTCATATCGAGCATATGTTTATCTAAAAACCCAAATTGGGAGTAGAGGTGCGAGATTTTACCTAAGTTGCTGTCTAACCGTTTCTTTGTTCCTGCCTCACTGAAGGAAATGCATCACCCAAAGACTCAGTCTCTTATAATTATTAGTTTAGGAAGTATGTGTGTGTGTGTGTGCCACTTACAGTCTCCTGATATTAGGACATAGTATAGAAAGAAACCTATGATATGAGGAAACTTGGACAAATGTTTTCTACAAAACCTTACGGTTTCTCCCAAAGTGTGTTCCTTTTGGTCGGTTATATTATATTGACCTCAGACTAGAAGATGATGGCTTCATAAAGATGCATCATCAGAGTCGTGGCAAAGACTGAGGAGCTCAAATTCACTTCTCTTCCTTTCCCCCAACAGTAGACAGCCTGTGTTGGATCCAGTAAGATGGTTGGGATAACAGCTGTGGTTTTACTCTTTTGGGACATCTAAAGTTACTTACTCCTTTCTGATTTTACCAATTTAGACTGAAAATTGAAGCAGTGAATGTGGAGATTTTGTTTTGATTTATGCTGAAGAGCTACTACATGTCAGTTAGCATGCCAGACTCTAGAGGTGGAGTAATACTCATAGAAATGTACATGGGAGATGGTCTTTGCCCTTACGGAGATTACAGCCAGCTGTGACTAAATAATTCCAATACAGTATCATAAGTACAATTTCACAGGTATTCATTAGTGCCAAAGGACCACAGAAGAGAGAACCACCAATTGCTCTCATGGTGAGGTTATAATAAAAGAGGTCGTTTTTTCCCCTGAGATCTGAAGAATAGGTAGGAATTTTAAAAATTAACCAAGGTTTAAAGGTTTAAAGAATATGTGTGTATCTATATTTCAAATATATGTGTATTCAGTATTATATAAATATATATTATATATTTTGGAAAGATAACCTCTACCTGCTTTAATTAAGAAAACATACTTTTTTTTTAGCAGTTTTGAAATTTTTAATTTTTCAAGACAGTGTTTATCATTCTTACCCTATTCATTTCAAATAGTTCAAGAATGACCTCTATTTGACAAAATATTGTAGGGACATTTCTTAAGAGTTATTTTACAGATGTATTCTTTTTAATACAAGTTAAAAGTGAAACCACCGTGGTTAAACTGTTCTTTTATCCAGACTTTACTAATAGAGACCTACCTCTCTCCGAGTCATTTGAATTTGAAAAAGCAGAATATATCTAGATATATGAGTAACAAATGCAGTCAAGTTAATGGATCTTAGTCAATTCTTGGCTGTGAAGAAAACCAATTTTAACCTGGGAAATCGATTGGAAATGTGGGAAACTCAGTCAGCAGGAAACCAGTGACCAGGACCACTTAAATTGGGTTAGAAATGGAATTTCAGACTGTAGCATGCTTTAAGGTTTGGAGGAAGCAAGCAATTGAGTGAATCTGGTTTGCTCGGAAGAAGTGTTAAGCTTCCTGACTATGGAAGAATAGCATATCCTAAGGGAAATTATAATTAAAGCACAACAGATTGTATTTTTCTTTTTCAGAGGAATTGTAAAGAGCAAGACGAATTCACTGCAGCCTCCCAGAGGACTGTTCAAAGATCTCCAGGTAAAGAAAAATCTGTTCTGGAAACAGGAGGAGAAAAGGAAAGTGGAATAAAATAAAAGTCTGCTGCAACAGTTAAGAATTTTGGGAAAGAGATAAAGGCAGCAGAAAAGTGAAATGAATTCATGCTCACAAAAGCAGTCAGATTATAAAGGGGCACAGATAATGGGAAGCCTTTATGATTATATCAGAGAGAGATCAGAAACAAAATGGGTTGGCAATTAAAAATGACTATTAAATATGTGCTTTCTCAAATCTATATTTAACAATAACTGCATTTCTTTTCGAAGAGCTATTTGGACAAGTTGGAGCTAATGGAAACTAGGTGAAAAAGTGAACAGCCAGGAGCTAGTAATTAAATAAGAAAAGAAGTACATTAGGGAATAGGAAACTTGTAGGTTGAATTCTAATGTCTTTTATGCGAGCTCTGGTTTTACTTCTGTACAGTCAAACTCAGTCTGTTCCTAAACAGCTAAGCAAAGTAGAAGCGTATCAGTGGAAATCAGGTAAGTGTGTTTAGAATCAGTTAATTGAATACAGTTATGTCACAGGACCGGGATTTTACAGATTTTTGAGAACTGAATGGTCATATACAAGAGGACGTAAGAAAACCATTGAAAGTTGTATCTGAAGACATAATTAGGGGCTGGTCTCCAGTAGGCTGTTAAGAAATACTTCTGCTGGAAGAGACACTGTTACCTCTTGCAAATTACTCCTGGGAGAACCAGTTGCGTTAGACACACATGTCTCTCGTGTATTTTAGAATAGCCTAAAACATAATGATGAAAAAAATAAGTTGTGTATTTTTCATCTTCCTGATCCCTGTTCTTAGACTATTTCCAACCAGGCTTGCTGTCCACACTTACTTACACCTCTTTCTTATCAAAATCTGATGTAATTCATGCCCTACCCTGTTAGAGCCCTACTCTCTACTAGCAGAGTAACCAGTGAAACCACACTATTGTGATCATGTGATGTCATGGACTTCTGGGTTATCTTTTCCAAGGGTTAAATTTGCAAATTGGTCTTCTGTAGACCTCCAAACCTCAATTTAATAATAAAGTTATTCTTACAGTAATAACTTTAGGGAAATATGGCAGAATACCAGGCTGGGTTACATAGACAGGGGAAGCTTTCAAACATCCTTTTAATCATTCTATACTGAAATCATTTATTCTTTGAAATTAGTATCATTGAGTATTTTGTCACATGTCTGTCTACTAGGTGCTTTATATGGATTGACTAATAGAATCCTCACAAAATAACTCTGTAGATTATGTGTTACAATTATACTCTGATTTCTGATTAACTTGCATCCTGTCACATAGCTAGTAAGTTGCAGAGCTGGAACTCATACCTTTCTGTGTTTGCTTCCTGAGCCTGAGATCTTTATCATTACTAATACTCTCTGTCTGTTGCACTACCTTTTCATGGAACAGCATTTGCTTGAAAGTATATGTTACAAGGAAAGGAGAAGAGCAGGAAGCATCTGAAACATCTCTTTCATCCTGAATGTCTATGTGTAAGAGCATTAATTAGGAAACTCCTGGCTTTTCTGTTCTTTCCTTTATTGAATCCCTCTCTCAAAGGATGAAGAGTTAATTGTCCCAGTGGTAAACTCAAGAGAAAGAACCGGGCATGAGGATGTCAGCACCCTCTCCCTTTCTCCTTCAGCTCAGTCTCTCTGCAGAGAACAGTCATTTCGCTCAGTTACCTTCAAGGCCCGGCTATTTCCCTGAAGGGAGAGGCCAGCATTTTACCACACTCTGTCTGTTACTAGGGTTCAGGATTAAGAATTCCACCTTTGAGAAAAACCGAATGCAAGTTCTTCAGTCGCTCCATCAATAATAATGCTGACATTTAGTTCTAAAGCTGCCTTACTGCTCCCGTAGCCCTCAATTGCTTTACAAATCAGTAGTGGAAAAAAGGTATCAATTATTGATCACATCAAACAACGAGAATTATTTATGGTTGAAGTTTAGAAATGTTTTCTGAGTGGCCAAGAAAATGGGGGTGAAGGTTTGTTGGCTTGGTTTTAGACATCTGGGGTGTTGGATATATTTAGATCATGCCACCGCATATCTCCACTCGTGGAACTGACAGCGTTTTATATATAATACAATTTCCTTTCTTGGTATAAGTTTTCTTTGTTTTAAATTATTTCTTGATAAGTTATTCCATGTATGGTTAGGGGAACCATGTTAATTTATCATCTTTGTTTATATGAGATCCTAGTGAAGATATGACAAGATTATTTAAGGAGAAACCTTTGGCTTGAACAATTTAAAGATGGAGTGTAGATAAATGGTTTTATGGGGCCGGCTAGTGTCAAAATAGTTAATTACTTGCAGCCCTCAGTCTGGCATTTGAATTCATACTATCTTCTTTTGTTTTCTAATTGTTTCATATTTCTCAATGTTGTCAGTCAAATGAGATTGGAGGCTCTTCTAGTCAAGGGTGACATATTATGCTTCCCTTTTATATTTCACCCCAAGTTTTGCCACTTGCATGGCTACAGATTTTGGGTTAAATAAAATTTTGTTGACTTGGATGTGTAACAATAATTATTCGAGTTAGTTATCTGCAACTCACCAGATTTCCTACCTGAATCATTTAATTTTCAATCAGTTGTTGGAGAGGTGTATTGTATATCCCTTTTCATACTCTGACTTTTTGAGGATAGCCTATTAGCGGCAGCTTTTGTCAGTATTTATTCACAGAACTCCTAATTGGTCTCATAAAAGTAGGTTGAAATTTCTGTGATATTTCTGAAATTTTGGTAGGATGGAGTAAAGTGATGAAAATATCATAAAAGAAAGCAGCGTTTTAAAAAACACCTTTATTGTGGTATAGTTCCTGTATAGTAAACTACACGTAATTCAGATGTACAATTTGATTAATTTTGGTAGATGTACACACCAATGAAACTAATCCACAGTCAAGATAGCTAATACTTCCATCACTCCATAAGAGGTGCAATTTTCAAATTCCAAAAAGGGGTGAGTCTGAGATCCAGAAGGAGCAACAGCAGTGCTTGTGGCCAAGGTTTATGGAGAGCCTCTACAAATTTTGCCAGTTGAGCCTTAAAAATGATGTTAGTGCGTTTGATTAAGCCTGTGGAATGAGGATGGTAAGTACGATGAAAGTGGTAACACTGGCCAAAAAGCACAGACTGAACAAAGTGCCTGGCCAGGTAGATGGCTTCCTTGATCTCTATGAAGTTCAATAGGAGTTCCTCAGGTAGGAATAATCTTTCTCAAAAGGATTTTAGCCGCAGAAAAGGCAGTAGCCTGTCTGCAAGGGAAGGCTTCAGTCCACTGTAAAAAAAATATACAGACCATGAATAAAACACATTTGCATCCATGAGATGGAGGAAGTTATATGAAGACCATTTGTTAGACCTCGAGTGGTCCATTTTAGGCAGTTTCAAAATGTCTGGAAGTAGTGTGAACAGGCTTCCCTGGGTTGGTCTTTACACAAGTGGAACTAGTAAGGTAGACACTTTTTGCAGCCTTGTTAATATTTTCTCACGAATATTGGTTCATGAACACTATCGTTTTGTCAGTAGACCAGTACATGCTTGTACAATGGTGAGGAATGGGAATTTTAGATTCGCCAGTAGAACTGGGTTGTCATTTGCCCCAAACCAGGGTTTGTTTTCTTTTTTTTTCTTTAAATCAAACCAACAATTCTTGAATTTCTAATCTTGTTTTTCTTTTACTGAAGCCAAGTGTTGTGCCTCTGTAGCCAGTTTTTCAAAATTATCATTTCGAGAAATATCCCTTTGGACCATGACAGAGGTCTGTCTGCTGTTTGTCTTTTAAGGGCAGGATTCCTTGAAGAAATATCAGCAAGTTGATTTCCTTCAGCTTCCGGAGAGTCAAGTTTAGCCTGTATCAGAAGCTTAGTAATAGCTAAAGTGGCAGGTAAATGTATTGCATTCAGTGATTTCTGAGCACAGGGGCCATTTCAAATTTTAGTTCCCCTGGAAGAAAGGAAGCTACGTTGCTTCCACAACACTCCAAAATCCTGAGCTACTGCAGATGCGTTATCTACTATCAGTATAAATATTGACAGTTTTTCCCTTGGCTGAAATACCAGCCTGTGTAAAACGTGTATAATTCAACTGTTTGGGCCAAAGTAGCCTTAGGTATACACGCTTCCACAAAAACATCAAAAGGAGTTGTAATGTCATACCAGTTTTTTCCAATCAAGAAGCTTTGGAAAAGCCTTAGGAATTTCTTGATGAAGTCACTTAGTGATTGCTGGAACCAGTTCATATAGTAAGTTAGTGGGTCAGTCTCCCAGTTGTAATCCTAAAGACTTTTCAGGATTTTCCAACAAGTGATTTTCATCTAATGCTGAGCCTGGTCTGCAGCAACAAGCGTATAAACCAGCTGATGTAAGTCAGAGAAACCAGGCTGGTAAGTTTAGACGACTGTAGTAAATTCCTTGGCAATTTGGTGAGGAACTTTGGATGCTTTGGGAGAATCTTTTACTATGGCTCACAGTTCAGCTTTGGTCCAGGGCGTAAAATAAATTAAGTGTTCAACTTCTGGATCCTTAAGAGGACTTCATTTTTAAGTGAAATGTTCTGACAAGTTCAGAGGAAATGCGGGTGGGAGAGTTTCCGAGAAAGGGAGAAGTTTGATGGGAGAGTTAGAATGGGGCATTTGAGGGTATATGTGATGGAGGCCTAGGTCACATAGAAGGGAAGGAAAAAGATGGCGCCAGAGGTGCAATCTGAACATGAGGAGCTGAGGCTGAGAAACAAGGTGGCACCAGAGGTGGTTCCTGAGACAGAAAAGCCAAGAAGAGCCTGAGGCTTTGGGAGTCGTTTTATCTTTGTTTGTTTGCCTCAGTTAATCTTAAAACCTTATTTTGCAGAGAGGCAATTTTAGACTCCCCATAACATTGAGACTATGTAAAGAGAGGATGAAAAAGCAAATATTTCTTTACCACATTCTCTACCCTAGTTGCTTCGTAAATGTCATCACTAGTCACAAAGGGAGATGACTGCAACCACGAGGACTGCAGGATCACCAGAGGGGTAGCGACCCATGAACTCATGTATGAATGCCACCTGGTACTCTAGGTACCTGGAGAGAAGGAGACCAGCTTGGAGACTTGGGGTTAGGAGATCAGTGGGAATTGTCTTCTTCCCAGAGATTTCTGTATTATTTACTATCACTGTCCCTCTCCTTCCAACTACTGGTGTGGTTCGTTAGGCTCCCAAAAGAGAACAACACGGTTGTTTTGCTATTTGATGTGACTCGCTGCTCCTTTCCCCCCCAATCTACTTATGGAAGCTACTGTGTGTGTCAAGCCTTTCTTCTCTTCACCCAACCTTAGGCATCTCAGAGAGTTCAGTACACCTTTGTTTCTAAATGCCTGCCTCTATTAGTAAACAACAGAGTGAAATTTTCAATTCTAGCAAATCATGCATTTGGCAAGTGATATGATTGAAACAGACCTTGAGAAAAAAATACTTTAATCATGCTTGATGAATAAAGAAAAATCCGGTGGGTGGCTCCTGGGATGATTTATGTTTGTTTTCAGTGGGACATCCTCTTAAGGAAGATGTTTTTCAAAGCTTCTTTTTGACTCTCCATTATTTTAGCCTTACGTGCTTAAGGTGATACACTCTTAAAATGATATATGCATACCTAGGGCTAAGAGAACCAGAGGTGTGAGAATTCAGTCAGCCTAGGTGGAGGTGGAAGAAATGATTAAAGGAGGGAGAAAGGCTTCCTGAAAGAGCTAAGGTAAGAGCCATGTGTTAATGGCTAAGTAGGTTCTTCAAAGAACGAGTTTTCAGAGAGGACAGTGCTAAGGAGAGCCTAAATCAGGCATCCTTGTGATGTGTATAAGGAGACACAAGGAAATTGGAAATGTTGGAGCATAAAGTATAAATAATAAAAAATGAGACTGGAAAAGGAGACAATTCTTTTCTGTTGTTTGGGCCAAAGATTTTGTCCCTGACACATCACTAGTAATAAGTTCTTTGTATTGAACTTCCTGTAGTGAGGATGGGTTGCATCGAACTCCCCGTAATTTATTACCAATGTGTTTTTCGACAACAGTACCTTTGGGGTGAGCACATTGTGCAAAATCTAGAGCTTCAAAGTCAGATGGCTATGCTTAGAGTTCAGATTATAACAGCTCAAATCAATTGAGGAAAATAAAATTAAGTCTAAAGCAGTGTAAAGATTGTTTATGTGCTACTGAAAATTGATGTCTTATACATCTCCAGCTGAATCATAGTTGCAAAAGAAGGAATAAATATGGATGGCATGAGTTCACAAAACTTTGTTAAAGTTAGTGTTTTCCCCTGGAGGAAAAAAAGTCGAACTTTTTCTTTTGATTGGAGAGTAAGTTGTAAATCTGATGTTAATAAGCACCCATCAAGGGACTCTCTTGAGTCTGGGATTCGCAATCATGAAATAGGAAAAACTGATTTTTTAATAGCGAGGCATCTTGTAAATATCAGCAGGACATATTTTCAACACAAAAGTATGAGTTGTGTTGCCTACATTAAATGGAAATGCAAAGTAAAAGTAAACTTTCTTGGTTGTCTGGTACTTTTTGACAACTGTTTGTTGATCATAGTAGATAGTCATACATGTAGAAACTTCTCTGACATTTATTTTTAAATTCTAGTATGTATCAAAAGAGTCAACAAACTGTCAAATGAGTTGATTTCTCTCTTCATGACTGCAATATGCTTATTAAATATCTAGGACATTTGATTTATTCTTTCTTATAGATGACTATCTATATGCCTATCTATAATGCCTAATAAGGAATAGAGTAAAAATTTTAAATCAAGCAAACCATATATTTGACAAATTGTTTAATTGAAACTACTTTGACAATATTTTTGTCATGTCTAATGAACAGAGGAAAATATTGTAGTTTGTTGTAGCCCCTGGAATTTGGACCACATTTCTAAGGTTTACTAAGTCATAAGGCGCCCCCAAGCCACTCAGCGTGGACATCCTCCCCAACAAGATGGGTCATGGGTGAAATCTCCAGGTTCTAGTGTTCGCTTCATTTGGACATAAGAATATATTTAAACTTCTGTGTTCTCTTTCTTTTTCGATTGCAATTTTAAACCTTATTTCTTCTTATTCAGTAAAAGAGTTTCTTCTCTTGTAATATCAGACAGCAAAAAAACATTTGAAGAATTATTTATTCTGGGCAGCAGATCTTTGTAGATCTTCTGAGGGCATATTTTGCCTACATACAAGGATTACTTATATAATGAGTAACCTATGGATGAAAATATGTATTAGTACCAATCAGAGGAAGTAAAAAAAAATGATTGTGCACTAGGATAACCCATCAAATTTAATGAAAATACCAAGTTGTACAATTGACATCATATAGACAGAAAAGGTCTAATTTTATAGTTGGATTTTTAGATTTTAAGTGACTTTTGTTCTAAAAGTGACCAAATTCAAAGTCTGCACCCTTTTCAATTCATCTCCAACATATTGCTAAGTATTCTACATGTTCTAATTTTTCTCATACTGGGACTTCTCTTGTGTGTGTGCACACATGCACACACATGCCCCAACTTTCCATTACGTGTGTTCTAACCCATGAACTTAATTTTTCTCTTTCATTATCTGATGAAATGTCTTAGCAAATGTCTTTCTAATGAACCTTAGAGGACAGTGAATTACTCTTTCACACATTTGAATGTGATTATAGAGTTGTGTATACTATAGATGCTACTCATTGAATGAATAATGAATGAATGAATGAATGAATGAATGAATGAATGAAATGACACAAAATTCAGCTGGCTACCTAAGTAAAACAGGAGATATTTTAAAATATAGTAAATTCTTAAATAAAAAAGTGCTTGTTCCTGCATGCATTCTAAGTATGATCTTCATCTTCCTTTACAGAAATTCAGTGGGGTTTCAGGAAAAGTATACTAAAGTAGTGTGGCTTGGAGTGATTCCCTTTTTTGTGTGTGGGGATTAATCTCAGAGGACATTTGTTAAATACTCATCAGTACTGATTCATCCTCTTCCCTCTCAGAGCCACGGTGAAGTACCTCTTGAGTGGAGTAATTGTTTTGTTTGTGCATTCACGCCTGCAAATGCAAGGAGGCTCCAGGTGATATGCCTAATTGCCTTTTTCACTACCGAACTTCTCCATACGTTTCAATGGCTTTATCTTTAAAGGAAACACCTCAATCTGTTTCTCTAATTGAGAGTGAATCCTATCTTCTAATTAAGAGATTTGTCAATACAAGCAGTGGGTTCCTGGTGTGTACTCTGCGGCAGGCAGAAATTCAGTCCAAGAATGCCTTTTCATCCCTCCAGCATTAGGTCAAGCGTGTGCGTGTGTGTGTGTGTGTGAGAGAGAGAGAGAGATTCTGGCATTCATACATTCATGTAAGAGAGACTTAGTTTCTGGGAAGTGAAATCTGATTCACGTGCAGTCGGTCCTCTTATAACCACAGCAGGATAGAACTTGTTTCTGAAGCCTTCAAAAGTCAGTAAGCCCTGGGCACACAGCCCCAGTGAAGCCAGAAGTAAGAAAATGTTGAGGCAGGAGCTAGAGAGAATTCACACGTGTTATTTTCCCTATTGTCTCTTATATCCAACGCAAAATGTTTTCTGTATCAAAAGAGAACTCTGTATGACTTTGTGAAAATGACTTACGTACTTCAAGACATGTATTGATTTCTTGTCCTTCTCCTCATTCCCCTCTCATACTCTTCCTCTGCTGGAGGTACCTTTTGCCATGACCCCTCTCTCTTGGGAGCCAAACTAATATGCTAACTTTTCCTTGCCTTTGCTTGTGTGACACTGCTGGCTGAAAGCATTTGGTCCTCCTCCTCTCAGTCTATTTCCATTACATCCTTTTAATATCTGGCTTTAATAATAACGATACTAACAATAACGATGATGATGGCTGTAAACCCTGCGGTAGATTATGAACTCTGTAAAGGCAGGGACTGCGTATTTCTTCATTGCCATCTTATAGAGCACACCTAACAGAGTCTATGGTTTGAAGTGAGTATTCAGTTAAAAACAAACAAAAAATCACATTTGTTACATAAATGAATGATAATGCTAGCAGAGACCTTTGACTGAAAGCTTGCTAATCTGCAGATAAGGACACCAAGCATCAGTGTGAAGATAACCAAACCTACCTTCAAAGTGTGGTTAGAGTAGTGCTGCTCAAACTTTAATGTACGTATGAATCACTGGGCGAAATCTTGATAAGATGCAAATTTCTATTCAGTAGTCTGGAGTGGGGCCTATGTTTCTGCATTTCTTACAAGCTCCCCAGTGATGCTCACTCTGCTGGTCTGAGTAGACCAGAACTCTGGGTAGCAATACTCCTTTGCAGTTACTTGTAGATGAGTATGTAAAATTTAGGTCCACTGAATCATAGTTCTGAAGTGAGAATCACTGAGATACACTATGAGTAATCTCCTGGTTATTGTGAAGACTAAATGAGCAACATGTAAGTGGAGTGCTTCATCAACTAAAAACTAGCATGTAAATATCAGAATGTCACTGCTGTTTTTGTAATTGTTACTATTATTTGTCAGTGATACAAATTTGGTTTCTGTACCACTCCAACAGAAATGTTGTCAAGAAGGCTGCTTTTACTATTACACATCTACAAGAAAATGTTCTAAATTAAATTATTGGAATATTCTTGTGGCAATTTTGGCAAGAATACTGTACAGAAAAAAATGTACATGCTGTCACCGTATTGCTACATCTTACAATTGAAAAATAAATTAACGTGTATTTTTCAGTATAATATATACTGATCCCCAATAAGTTTAAATTTTTATATTCCCTACTGATTTAATTGTTATAAATTAAAAGTTAATAAAAATATAATATAAACAAATAACAAAAAATCCATATACATGCCTGTTCTATGATACGGAGTCCTAGAAATGCATTTAATGCTAAAAAGCAGCAAAGCAGCTACTCAAAGTGCATTAGAGCATTTGAGTTCATTTAAAGGAATATATTGATTTGACTGAAAGTCATGTTTGCTGTTTAAGTGGGGAAAGAAAGGAACAGGTGGCTCTCACACTTTTCTTACATTTTTATGTCTTAGCACTGAGATAATTATTCTAAAATATACATTTTATGGTTGAATTTGAGGTTATTTCTGAATTTGACATTTATGTGTTTAATTATGCATCATCACCCTAAGATTAAAATTGTCTTTCAATTTTGTTCAGCAAAGAATATTGCTGATCTAGATGTAGGAAAAAATACTTGTTTTAGCTTATTTTTAACCCTATAAAATTTCTTTCTTGGAAAATCTGCCATAGTGCTAAAACTTGAGCTCTGATCCCCTTTCTGTCCTCTTTTTCTCTTTCATCAGCCTCAATTGAGTGTTACCTGTAAACAGTTGTGGATAGACTATCATTTAATAGAAGTATTTAAAAGCATTTAAACGTATAAAATGAGAAAATTTTCGCATTTGGATTATGGCAACGATGATGAAACTATGTCATCTCCCATGTCAATTTCAGTCTGTTTCACAGAGGCAGCTAGCACACTGTGCTGAAAGGGATTGTGACTATTCAGCAGTGACTACCAAGGACATGGGAGAGAGGAGTGGAAGCATACATACCAGGTCTTTTCCAGCTCAGGATTAGGACAGAATATCTTTGGGGTGGAAAAAGCACAGGCTTTGGAGTCAGAGATGCCTTGGTTCAAGTATCAATTCTTAGTAACGTTATCTTAATTTTTTGAGTCTCAGTTTCCACATACGTGAAGTGAGAATGCATGTCTCTCTCAGTGTTGTAGTGGGTATTAAATGAGACAACAGAGTAACTAGTAAAGTGCCTGAATCTAACCCAGTGCCTCTAAGAAGAGCAGCTGTTAGAGTAAGTACGTGATTAAACACATTAGCTACCTCTTCCTTTGGTTATCATGTATTTGCATACCACCACCCGAAAATCCTTTAAATAGATGTACTTTATTGAGGGCAGCAGAGAAAAGGACTAGAGTCCTTAGAACAGTTGTACAGGAAAGAGTGGAGTAATACACTAGTAATACACCAGTGAGCAGAGAAGTAACTTGAAAGCATTGTTCATTTGAAAGGCAGAGCAAGAGACGGTGCTGTAGCAATAGCGACTGACACAGAATAAGAACTGTGTAAGTATTTACTAACTAAATAAAAAAAAATAGCCTCAGTCAATACACTACATAAGCAACAAGTCTAACTAAAGAAATTATAGTATATTGTGTGTTTCTCTATTTTTAGTTATCTTCTGTTTCTCTTTTAGTATTGTAGTGAAACTCCCCACCAGTGTGAAACATAAAAATCATAGCATCATTTCTCTGATTGTAAATAAACGTTTTTCTCAGTGTCTGGAAAAACTAGTATGGGAAATAAAGAGGAAAATCCTACAAGATTCAAAACTTCTAAACTTCATTTAAGGAGAGGTACCTTTATAATTAATCAACAAACTGGATGCTAGTAGGCTGTTTTATTAGAACATATATTTCAACTAAGCACTTAACTCCTTTCTTCATTAGTTAGCTGTGCACTGGTGAACATATTGATTTTCTGTAATAAATTTAAAAATTTTGAGGAAAGAGAGTATGTTTTAATTCTTTTGTACCTCCTGCAGCACTCAGTACATAGTAGATATGCAGTATATTTTGTTCAATTCAATAATGCATGCTTCTTGCTTTTGCAAGAGATTCAAATATTAGGTTAAATTTTTTAAAAATTAAAATTGATTAATTTAGATGTCTTAATGGCCAACTGAATATGTTTTCACATTGTTACTAAACCAGGGCTGACACTCTGATATATTTTGACAGAAGTTTTCCAGACTGAAAAATTATAATTGTCAGTCTGCCAGTTCCTCTCAGGCTCTGTGGCACTAAACTTCTCTATGTCTATTAAGCTTTATAGAGTTGGAATAAATGGCTTGATCTAAATAATAATAAATCTTTGTATTGTGTAAATATTGTTCTCGGTACTTAAGTGACTCTGTTGTGCCCTCTTCAAATTTGGTTTCTCAAATCACTCAAAATCCAGGTCTTCACTTCACAAAGAAGGGTCTATGAAGTGAAGTAACTTAATATTTCTGATCCCTGGGTAAATTGTATTACAGAATTTTCTCACATTTAAGCTTGCCTTGATGAGTTCTTGTGAACTATGAGGGCTGCTTAAGCATTAGCTAGGTCTGTGTGCGACATGTTGAATAGATGCCCGTGACAATTTTTGAAGTGGCAACCTACTATCTCTTTTCTTATTTTCTTAATACTTGCAGTGCTCTGCATTTTTGATTAATATATTCACAGTCATCTCATGTTTCTCTGCTCTCCGAACCTGAATATTAGCCAAGCTTGAACTGAGCCTTGCTTGACTTTGGGAAAACATAAAGCAAGTCTATGCATTCATTAAGACTGAGCAGCATTTCCTGAGGGACTCTTGGAATTGCACCATGTAGAGTTAAGTGTGTCTGACCTGAATAGATATAAATGTCAAGTCTACTTCAAGTTCACCTCAAGTCAAAAGAGTAATAAAAGGTGATCCCATTTATAGATTTTTTTAGAAAAAATGGAATTGCTACCCTGTGTAGCTATCATTACGCACACGTGTTTTTGTATCCTTGATCTGATAGAAGTAGCATCCCAATTGCAGTGTCGGAAGGGAGTCCTCCAACTTTAAATATCTTACTTCTCTGCATCTTAGAAGTTCCTAATGATGAATCAGTGCTCAATCAGTATCAGCCCTCTGTGAGCGCTAGAGCCACAAAACCAAATATTTTGGTACAAAATTATTTTTAAAATTTACATAGCACTATTAAAACATTTTCACAGCCAAACATTTACTGAGGTAGATCTTGTATACTCTGAACATATCTTATTTAATGATCCCTTACTGGATTCTGAATATGTTGTATAGTCTAGAGGTAAATAATTTCAATTATTTTATTTATGGACATTTTTGATTTTGGTTAAAATTTCCAGGACAGAATATTATTATATCCAGGAACTATATCATTAAATACACCATATTCTAAAATCATACTCCTAAAGTATACAAAAATTCACCCCCAACACAAATTAATTTAGAAGTCAAAATAACATAAACATTGAGGTTACAGTAGTATAGTAGTAATGTATTTACTACAATGTAGCATCTCTTGTTGGTAGAATATTTTTACAAATCAATTTTCGTTGTAATGACCTGGCTAGGCTGGTTTAGCATTAGGATTGTCACTCTTGCTAATCAGTTCTAGTCTCTCTATAATCCACTGCCTAGTGTTGGAGCCTAAACTAAAAAGAGTAGAAGAAAATGTGTTTCCACACATTAACATGATTGATAGGTCTAGATTTGCTCAGTTCAGTTTTATTTTTTAAAATTGGTTAGTGAAATTATTTTTTGTTATATTCTTTAAAGCTTAAATTCTTAAATTTTATTTTAAATCATTATGAAGCTATCTAGTGGACATAATGTCTGACTAAAAATTATGATAGCATTTCAAAAAATCTGGTATCGTGTTCATCAATCAGAAAATGCTCAGAAAAATAACATTAATCTACTTCCCTCTTAGTCATATTAAAAAACGTGTAGATAAGCGTATACTACAGATAACTTATGTTTAGTTTTCAGAAGAAAAAGTGATTGTAAAACATATTTCCTGATTTTTATCCTTTCATTTTAGTTCACTCTGTAGTATTGAGTTAGATTCTTTGTTCCTGGAATCTCCAGACATCACTATTGTTTTCCATTATATCCAAGCTCAAACCTTCATAGGTTTAGAAACAATCTGACCCTAGAGTAGGGGAAATCAAAAGACCAAGGTTTCCTCCATTATCAGCTTACTTACCACCGAGCCAACTTTCCACTGGTCCAATTTTGAACCGATGCTCTATTCCCAAAATTTGGCTCTTGTATCTTTCTTGTAATCAAATAACCACCTTCTTGTTTAGTTTTGGTATTTGAGTTTCTGATTTGTTCCTTACGCCTTGATATCCATGTTGTCCAGGAACTTGGATTCTTTCTTGCTCCTTGGTGCTTCCAATTTTCTATAAATATTTACCTCCATACCAGGCTCTTTAATGTTTGGGTAGCCATTACCTGTTGTTAGATTTCTAGAAGAGCCCACATACCTGAAAATGTTTAACATTTGACTCCTTGAAAAACTAAAAGGCCCTAATTTGTTGTGTTTGTTTCTAGACTGCTGGACCTTTCATATGTAAATTTCCTATTTTCCTATTTGTCTGGACGTCCTTAATTTACTGTTGCTCATTACCTTCTACCTTTCTAGTCTCTAATTCTTAGTCATTCATGGTCTAGGTCATCCCCTATAAATATGGATTTGCACCTCCTTTGTATCCAGTAATAGCTGATAAATCATACATTTAATATGATCTAATAGCTCAGAAATGTGAAACATGGCCAGTTAAATACCTTTCAAGCCAATAGTTTTTGTTGATGTTTTAATTCTGTTGCCAGAAATAAAATGCACAACCTAAATTAAAAGTTGAGAATTATGTTTTATTTAGCAGATTTTCTTAGGACTTGAGCCCAGGACAGAGCATCTCAGATCACTCCAAGAGGCTGTTTAAAAGTGGCAAGGTAGAAGCCAGGATATGTGAATTTTCACAACAAAGAACAGAAAGTTGGAACATCAAAAGATTACTACTGTTAATTAAAGAAAGCCAGAGATCTCAAGTTAAGGAATTGAGCACTTCTCTGTGTATGGGAAGGCGCAAAGGTCTGGGCTCATTTAAATCATTCCTTTGATAAGGACCTAGGTATCTAGGGCCAGTATCCTGTTCTTTCCCATCCTGGGTTCCCTCAGGGGGTACCTTTGGGGGTGGCTGCAGAGCCTAGGCTGCCTGTTTGTCTACATTGTGAGTTCCCTCTGCTCACTGTCAGGGGAGTGGCAGTAGCAGCTGATGACTTGATGGCCACAGCATTCTTTGTTTACTGATATGGCTGGCAATATTTTTCATACACAATTTCCATTTGTTAAAGAATATTTAAGCATAATTTATTAGCAATTTATTATGATAACGGAGGCTTTACAATTGTGTCCCACCAAAGAAAAATAAATTTTGGTTACTACTTCTAATGTATGCTTTTTCACAATTTCTTTTTATATCAACTGGAACGCTGCAACATCTGACAATTTCCTTATCTGTAAAATGGAGATAATAGTATGATTTTAAGATGAGATAATCCATATAGTGTTCACAGAACCTGGTACATAGTAAGCACTCAAAATATTAATAGTAGTGCTTTTAGAAATAGAAATACATGAATGAATTATGATTATTATCTATTTTTGTTTCTATTACATTTTATTGAATTATTAATCACAATTTATATATATACATTTTGACTTTGATTTAATGCTTTGAATTTAACTACTCTGCTTGTTAATAGTTAACTGATTTAGGCACAGTCAGTAATAATTGATAAGTAAACTTCCCAGAAGTTCATGTAGAACACATTGGGATTTATAAAAATAGCTGTCCTCTAGGGAAAAAGAGGCTTGGAGTAGAAGATTTGGCATTGCTTTATTTTTAGTAGTAATAGAAGAATTTTCTTCTTTTGTAGAGCTGTCGCTTATCTCATGCTTCTTAACGTGATAACAAACATTTCAGGAAGGATCTTAGGCTGAGCTTAGTATTACATTTTTTACTATCCCCTTCAAGTTGGCAGCTTTGTTATTCATATCCACCTAGGCTTATCAATAAAATCTTCAAATATTTTTTTCAGGTTATGTGGTTACCCACATAAAGTACCAGATGTACATGTCAATCGATCTTGTGATATTAACA
The DNA here is from genome assembly GCF_009834535.1 of Camelus ferus. NCBI lineage: Eukaryota > Metazoa > Chordata > Mammalia > Artiodactyla > Camelidae > Camelus > Camelus ferus. Next base: position 98,148,562 of record NC_045732.1, on the reverse strand, counting down.
AAATGTACTTTAGTTGTACTAGTAGAAGAATAAGTGGCAGTATTAGTCATGACATTTTGATATTGATATACACAAAAACGTCTTTCATGAGAAAGATCACAGACAAGAAAAACAACAACAACAACACAAATCCTTAAGTTTATCAGTCATAGAATTCAAACAGAAGTTGTACATGGAAAATGCTTCCATTTGCCTGAACCTTAAAAACTTGTCCTGTTAAGAATAATTAAATATTATTGCCAGAATATGCCAGTAACTTTGTCTTTTATGTTTAGTCAACTTCAAAGAAATAATCTTAAGATTTTTTAAGTTTTGAGTGAGTTAAATTATTCCCTACTTAATTTGTCACTACCATTCATGTAGAAGTTGACATTTATAACTTTTACAAAATTATTAATAGAAATACTATTGAGTTAAGGGAAAAAAAACACATGGTTAACTTAATTAGCATTGTCTTTCTTAAATGAGGTGGAAACAATGCTGAATGAGTTTATCATTCAAATAACCTTAAAAAGCTGTTTATAATGCACACACTTTCAAACACAGGTAATAAAATATGCAAATTCCCTACAATGTGACAGTGTAGTGTGAACATCTCTGTGTGTATATATAAATACAAGTTACTTGTGACACTATTAGAAATTCAAGTCTTTCTCAGAAGTAATTAACATTTCTTAAGTTATATTATCCTACAATGGTTCATAGATAAGTTTCAAGTTTGAAAACTAGCATAACTTTTTACTTTTTTATGAAGTTGTTTTTTAATTGAGGTAACACTGATTGGTTTTTAAGATTAGATAAGTTTCATTTGTACAGCATTACAATTTGAGTTCTGTCACACTACAGCACCAAAAATCTAGTTTACATTTATCACCTTACAGGTGACCTCTTTTACCCATTTAGTCCTCCCCACACCCTGCCCCTCTGGTAACCACCAATATGTTCTCTGTATCTATATATTTTTGTTTTGTTTTGTTTTGTTTATTTGATTATTTGGTGCTTTTTAAATATATATTCCACATGGGTGAAGTCATACAGTATTTGTATTTCTCTGACTTACTTCACTTAGCATAACATCCTAAATTTCTATACATGTCGTTGCAAATGACAAGATTTCATGGCCTTTTTGGGGGCGTGGGGGTGAGTGGTCTTAGCGTAATATTCCATTGTGTGTGTACGTATTATACCCCATTGTTGCCTTTACCCATTTATCCATCGGTGGGCACATAGGTTGTTTCCATATCTTGAAAATTGTAAATTATGCTGTGATGAACATAGAGTTGCATATATCTTCAAGTTATCATTTTCATATTCTTCAGATAAATACCCAAAAGTGAAATAACTGGATCATATGGTAGTTCTATTTTTTTTAAATCTCCATATTGTTTTCTCCATAGTGGATGCATCAATTTATATTCCCAATAACAGAGTTTAAGGGTTCATTTTCTCCACATCCTTATTGACACATTATTTCTTGTCTTTTTGATAATAGCCATTTTAAATAGGGAGGGTGATAATTTGTTGTGGTTTTGATTTTGATCATCCTAATAACTTATATATATAGGCTTCTTTCTGGGCTCTCAGTTCTGATCCATTTATCTGAGTTTCTCTTTTCTTACCAGTAACATGCTATTTAGATTACTATAGCTTTGTAGCATAATTTGAAATTAGGGAGTGTGATGCCTCCAGCTTTGTTCTTTTTCTCAGGATTGCATTGTCTACTTGTTTTCTTTTGTGGTTCTCAACAAATTTTAGGATTTTTTTGTTCTATTTTTGTGGAAAATGTTTTTTGGATTTTGATAGGGATTATATTTAATCTGTAGATTGCTTTAGGTAATATGGATATTTAAACAATGTTACTTCTTTCAATCCATGATCATGGAATATCTTTCCATTTCTTTGTGTCTTCAAATTCTTTATTCAATGCCTTGTAGTTTCCAGTGTACAGATCTTTTAATTCTTTGGTTAAATTTATTCCTAGACACTTTATTCTTTAAATTTCAGTTATGAATGGGATTGTTTTCTTAGTTTCTTTCTCTGCTAGTTTCCTCTTAGTATATAGAAATCCAACAGATTTTTGTATATTGATTTTGTACCTTGAGACTTTATTGTATGTATTTATTATTTCCAATAGCATTTTTGTGGAGTCTTTAGGGTGTTCTATATACAAAAATCATATCATCCTCAAATAGTGATGTTTCACTTCTTCCTTTCTAATTTGGATGGCCTTTTTCTTTTTCTTGCCTAAATGCTGTGGCTCATACTTCTAATAAGATGCTGAATAAGAGTGGCAAGATTGAGTATCACTGTCTTACTCCTGATCTTGGAAGGATAGCTTTAAATTTTTCACCATTGACTATGATATTAGACATGCGATTTTCATTTACGCCTTTCTTAAAATTGTGGTATATTCCTTTTGTGTTCATTTTATTTAGAGTTTTTATCATAATCGATTTTTAATCTTCTTAAATACTTTTCTGCATTTATTGAAATGATCGTATTAGTCTTATCCTTTAGTTTTTTAATGTGGTGTATTAGGTTGATTTGCAGGTGTTAAATCATCCTAGCATCCTTTGAATAAGTCCCACTTGATAATGGGATTTATTGATAATTTAATAATATGTTCTTGTATTTGGTTTGCTAATACTTTGTTGAGGATGTTTCCATCTATGTTCACTAGAGTTATTGGCCTATAATTTTCTTTTTTTGTGTGTCTTCATCTTGCCCTTTTTTGTTATCATGGCATTGTTGTCTTCATAAAATTCATTTGGTGGCATTGCATCCTCTTCACTTTTGTTGAAGAGTTTGAAAATAAGAAGTATTAAGTCTTTGAATATTTGATAAAATTCATCAGTGAAGGCGTAGGGTCCCAGACTTTATGTTTTTGCGAAGCTTTTTAATTACTGTTTCAGTATCCTTACTAGTGATCAATCTATTCAGATTTATTTCTTTATGATTCAATCTTGAAAGTCTATATGATTTTAAAAACTTATCTGTTTTTTCTAGGTTGTCCAGTTTGCTGGAGTATAGTGGATCATAGTATTCTCTTTTAATCCTTTATGTTTCTCTGGTATCTGGTGTAACCTATCTTGTTTTGTTTCTGATTTTACATATTTGAACATTCTCCCTTTTTCTTCTTCATGAATCTAACTAATGGTTTGTTATTTTTCGCTTATCTTTTCAAAGAGCAACGTTTTAGTTTCATTGGTCTATTCTATTGCCTTTTAGGTCTCTATATATTTCTACTCTGATTTTTACTATTTTCTTCCTTTATTGAAATTGGGATTTGTTTGTTCTTCTTTTTGTAGTTCCTTAAGGTGTAAGGTCAGATTGTTTATTTGAACCTTTTCTTGCATCTTGAGGCAAGACTGTATTGATTTAAACTTCCCTCTTAGTACTATTTTGGTTAAATCCCATAGATTTGGGTATGTCTTATTTTCATTGTGCATCAGGTATTTATTGATTTCTCCTTTGATTTCTTTGTTGACTCAACAATTATTCAGGGACATGTTGTTTAGTCACCACACATTAGTGATTTGATCTCCACACATTAGTGTTTTTTATAGGTTTATTCTTGTAGTTGATTTCTAGTCTCATACCATTTTGGTCAGAAAAGATGTTTGATATCGTCTTAATCTTAAACTTTTTGAGATTTGTTTTGTGTCTCAATACATAGTCCATTCTTGAGAATGTTGCATGTGCACTTGAGAAGATAGTATATTCTGTTGCTTTTAGATAAAATGTTCTGTATGTATGTATTGTTTATTTGGTCTAATGTTTCCTTCAGGGTTGCTATTTCCATGTTGACCTTCTGTCTTGATGATCTAGCCATTGATTTAAGTGGGTTGTTAAAGTCCTTTATTAATGTGTTGCTGCCAATTTCTCCCCTTTGTTCTGTAAATGTTAATACTTACTTTATTTTGGTGCTTCTATGCTAGGGGTGTGTGTGTGTGTGTATTTGTGTGTGTACATATTATGCTTTCTTCATATATTGCCCCCCTTTATCATTACATAAAGTCCATCTTTGTCTCTTGTTAGCTTTTTGGCTTGATGTCTATTTTGTTTTATATGAGTATGAATATACCCACTTTGTTTTGGCTGCCTTTTCTTTGGAGAATCATCATTCTTCCCTTCATTTTTCAGCCATATTTGTCTTTTGAGCTGAGGTCAGTTTCTTGGAGACAGCACAGGTGGGTCGTTACAAAAGAAAAAAGTCAATCCAGCCACTCTGTGTCTTTTGATTGGTAAATTCAATCGTTTTATATTTAGGATGATTGGTGATAGATAATGACTTAGTATTGCCATTTTATCTTTTGTTTTCTGGTCATTCTATATCTCCATTGTTTCTTTTCCTTATATTTCTATTTGACACTTCAGTTTGGTGGTTTTCTGTGATTTTTTTTTCTCAGTTTCTTCTTTTTTTAATATTCCTTGTCTCTGCTCTTGATTTATGTTGTATGTTTACCCTGAAGTTTGTATAAAATATCGCATGGATAAAATAACCTTTTTTTTCTTGTTGATAGAATGTTATTTTCATTGCTTATACAGGTTCTGTCCTTCTCCTCTTCCCTTTTTATGTTCTTATTGTCACAGATTATTCCTTTCATGTTGTGGCTTTGTTACCTAACTGAAGTATGTATTGTTATTTTTAATACTTTTTTATACTTAACCTTTTTGCTATAATTTCTTTTACCTGTTTTAATACAGATTTGAAATTTTGTGCTTCTGTTTTTCACCTAACTCAATGTTTTGTGTGCTTTTGCCTTTTCATTTCAGTTAGAATAAGTTGTTTCAACATTTCTTATAAATCAGGTATAGTGATGATGAAGTCCCTCAGCTTTTTTCTTGGAAAGCCTTTATTTCTCCTTCAGTACTGAATGATAATTTTGTTGAATAGCATCCTCTTAGCTCACAGTTTTTACCTCAATATTTTGAGAATGTCATTCCACTCTCTCCTGGACTGGTGAGTTTCTGCTGAGAAATCTGCTTATAGCCTAATGGCGGTTCCTTTATACTTTACTTTCTTTTTTCCCTGTCTGCCTTTACAAATTTGTCCTTGACTTTTGACAGTTTTTGCTTTGTGTGTTTTGGAGATCTATTTTGTGCTGAGATAATTAGGTGTTTTCTTAGCTTTGTGAACTTTTATATTCATTTCCTTCCTGAGGTTTGGGAAGTTCTCAGCTGTTTTTTCTTTAAATAAGCTCTGTCTGCCCCTTTGTCTCTCTTCTTTTTGTGGTACACCCTTTACCCTCCCTTAGGTAGCTCTTTCTTGTGGAGTTTGATAGTTCTTGTATTTCTAAGTTTTTAAAAATCTTAGTTCTCTCTCTGCTTCTGCCATAATCATTTCTAGATTTCTGTCTTTAGACTTACTAATTATGTCTTCTACACGGTATGCTGTATTTTGAATACTTTCTAATGCATTCTTTTTTTGAGGGGGGGTAGTTAGGTTTATTTATTTTTTTTAGTGGAGGTTCTGGAGATTGAACCTAGGACGTCATGCATGCTAGTCATGCACTCTACCACTGAGCTAGACCCCCGCCCCCACTTCTAATGCATTCTTTATCTCATTTATTGAGTTCTTTAGCTGAATAATTTTTTTTTTGAGATTTAATCCCTTTGGTAAAGTATTCTGTCTCTTCATTAGTTTTATTCTTGAGCTCATTGAACTGGCTTTCTGGGTTTTGTTATTGGTTGTTGAGTTTCCTTATGATAGCTGTTTTGAATTCTCTATCATTTAGATCACAATCTTCTAGGACTTTTAAGTTCAGTTTCTGCAGAACTGTCATTTTCTTTTGTGATTCCATGTTACTCTGGTTTTTCATGGTGCTTAATGTGTTGTTTCTCTGCTGCTGCATTTAAATTAGGAAATACCTTTCTCATTTAGTCAAAGCTTTGTTTGCTTTAATTCTAGCAATTTACCAGATTGGTAATTTGAGGCCTTTCTTTTGTTTTTTAGTTGGTGGTGCTATTGTACTAATTTTTGGTTTCTTTTAGCTGCCTCTGACTGTTTTTGAGAACCGGCACTTTCCACTCTCCTCTGTCTCTGCCAGAGATGTCGTCACTACTCGTGTCTGTTCGGCTGCTGGTGCCATTGCTGTCATTGGCATTGCTGCTGGGGCACCAGGGTGGTGAGCACCTCTGCTGTGTTCAGGTTTGCCTATGTTGAGAGCACCACTGCTGTGGCAGGGGGAGAGTAATGGAGGGGACTCTGGGTCATGGCTCCTTTGCTGCATCCAGGTTTGTTAGGTCACAAATGCCACTGCTATGCGCAGGGGGGCCAGAGCTGCAAGTTCCATTGCAGCTGGAGGAATAAGAATCATGAGCCCTGCTGTTACAGCTGCCAAGTTCCCTGTGATCCTGGGTGCTCCGGTAGCTGGCGTGCTGGAATCATGTGCACTGTTTTTGCTACTGTTACCATATTCTCTCAGTTTGTACACTGAGCCACTGCTGCTGGGGTGCCCATATTTGGGCACGGTCTCCACTTTTCCCGACGTTCCTCCACTTTTGTGTTTTCCAATCCATCCACTTTCAGATGTTCAGATGAATGGATCTCTCTGGCATCCTGGTGTGTTGGGCAGTGGAAGATTTATTGAGTTTTGGGTGTTTTACTACTTGTAGACTGACGAGGGGAGCCAAAGAAAGCATCTCATGCTGCCATGATGCTGATGTCACTCTTATGAAGCTTTTTCATCTTGGCATTTTGTTTCTGTATTAATGACTCATTCAAGCATTCATTCAACACATATTTATTGAGAAAACACTATGTTAATAGGTATCTTAGAACTTTGGTATGAGGCAAACAAATCAAGGAAAGACTCTGCCTCCTCAAAGTTTAAAATCTAGGAAAGATTCCTGAGTATTAGATCATACAATTTTAGTATAACTGCAATTCCAAAAATAATCAATATTCTCAATGTCCTATGTAGAACCAGTTATTATATACATGGTTTGAGTTTGACTAACTCACAAGAAAAAAGCTTGGCTCTGTTGTTTTAAAAGTGTCAAGTTTTGATACTCTGGTTGAATTAAATTCTTTTGAATGTGGTGTCCAATTATTGAAAAGCATTCTTGACAACATAAAACTCTATGAAGGGAGGGTATAGCTCAAGTGGTAGAGCACATGCTTAGCATGCACAAGGTCCTGGGTTCAATCCCCAGTACCTCCTCCAAAAATAAATAAATAAACCAACCCCCCCCCAAATAAATAGAAAATAAAATTAAAATTAAAAAGAAAATGTAGATATCTCCTTTAGAGAAAAAAAAAACTATGAAGCCAAAAGGTAATGAATTCTGCCACCAATAACCTCATAGTTGTAGATATGCAGATTTCCTTTGGTAATAGTTAAACCAATCTCAGAACAAAACCTAACTAAACTAAAGAATAAGTGTGCATTTATTGAGGTGTTGAATAGATCTTAAGAGACTTCAATCTACTTCGTTTCAGTAATGCATGATGTGTTTACATTTTTCAAGTTCTATTTTTAGACATCTACAAGATTCTTAACAGACTAAAAATGTGTTCTTTTCTCCTTAACTCTTGCTTCAGATGTCTAAAAAGTTATTGACTTTTAAGGCAATGTCATTTCCAAAGAGCAGTCATATAAATGCCAAGAGTTTACTTTCATCATGTACCTTCCCACCCTTTTACCTGTAAATTTCTGTGTCATACCTAATAAGTCTATGCTTTAAAAATCTTTCTTCAACAATATTTATTAAATACTTTGTACAAAATCCCCTAATAAATGCTTTGAAGGAAGAGCTAAAAATACACTTGTAATATCATTATAGTAAGAGTTAACTAACTCCAATTAAACTACATGATGGCATAATATAATAGATATGATATCATGCTAATGTCTTCTTATTGATTGGATTTTCATATATTGGATGACACTTTAGACTCCTAAACCCAAAAGGGCTATTATAAAAATAATTAGCCTATACTTTTATCGTTCTCTCAAAACATTTAATTTTTTTATTTTGCAACTACAGTTTGCCATAGATGATATAGTCACTTCCCTGATAGTTCTTGAAACCTGTCCACCTGTCACATACCTGACTTATGTGCATAAAAGGAATATGAAGTTTAGATTCAGAGCATTTGGCTAATTAATATGTGTATGTGTTTTTTAAAGTGACAACCTGAAACAAAAGTTCTGTTTTTCACTTCTAGCAGAACATGATAGTGATGTTGATGTGTAGAAGACAAGGTTCTATATCATAGGAACCCATATACCTGGGTAATACATGAGAGGGTATAAGTCACTCTGAGTACCAGAGTTGACTGAATTAAAATTACAGGAAAAAATGTGCGATCCAATGTGAAACTACCAGCATTCTCTGGCCAACATACCATTTATTTGGTACACAGGGAGACAGAGTTATCCCACAGAGAGTTAAGTATATGGCGGCAATATTTTGACTTCTGTTCTGCTTTTTTTTGTTTGTTTGTTTCACAGAGTTTGCTAGCAGATTGGTCAATTTCTTGTTGATGAGCAGGGCAGTCAGCCTTTTACATGTAATGCATTTTTTGTGGATTTCTTCACCTGGACTTTTAGAGGGTTTTTATTCTAGTATTTCACTGCGAACTCCCTGTAATGATTCACTAGTGGAAAATGGTCTCTAACAATTCATCATGAGTTATCCCAGGATACCTAGTTAGTCCTCAGGCAATGGATAGTTCATGTGGAGGAAATAGCATGCTGATTTGCAGTTATAATTGAAGAAAATTGCTTGAGAGGATTCTGACAGCATGGAAAATAGGCCAATTAGTTACCCAACTCTCATCCTCCTGTGATTCATGATTGTCTCCATTTAATTTTGCTGTCACTTATGAATTAAGGTTAAGAATAGATTAGCTTCTTTTAGCCACATCGTACAATTAGCTTACTCTTTTGCTTCTTTCTCTTTTTTTAACAGCATGATTGGGTTTAAAAACCAGTATTCTCAAAACTGTATTTAACAGTTATTCATCATAAAGCACTTAACAAATATTTAAAACCACCTCACTCAGCACCATAACCTAACAATCAATCAGGCTCAGAGTAGTTTTTTTTTTTTTCCACCAGAAGATTATCAAATGCTACTTTGTAATAATTAAAATCAAAGCCAAGATGATATAATAAGATTTGGCCAAGTAAATAGATATTAATGTTTGAAATCAATTTTATAGTGACAAATTCATTAGAAGAGAAAAGGGCAAAAGAAGAGGATAATATAGGAAAAATCAATTTCCTACAGTATAAAATCTAAAAAATCAGCATTTTCTTTCATACCTCTGTTATTTCTACTTTTTTCTAAAATATTGTTTGTACCTCCTTTAAGAAGAATAATAAATATTATGAGAATAAGTATTTTAATGGATAGGAATTTTAGAAGGTAATGTTTTCTCATATTTTTTCGTAGATTGATTAATAAGCTTTGTCTAGTCATGTTTAAAGCATATGTTGGTATTATGTGTATATGCATGTCTGATGTTGCTTCTCTAAGTAATAAAGGTGCCTTAGGGACCAGAATAAGGCTTTCGCTTATATTATGTTCCATCCAGAGCACTTACTCTGACTCTGAGCTCACTGTAGGAACTAAGTATATGTCATGGACAGAAGAAATCATCAAATGAACTTGATTTACCTATGCTTGAAAGTTTTCCTATTAACATCAGAGGCCACAATATTATTCTTCTCACTCTCATTGAATTGCATCATGTCTGAAGCAATTTAGTTTGAATTATTTAATCAAGATCCTCAAAAGACTTCAGTAGGGAGCTATGGTACTCTATACCTTTTATATTTTAAGGCAGTATTTTCTCTTAATATTTGTATATACCCAACCATCCGTCCAATCTAGCTATCATTTTCTTGCTTGCTTGCTTGCTTTCTTTGTTGCTTTCTTTTTTCTTTTCTATCTATAAATTTAAATTAAGTTACTTATTTATTTATTTAAGTTGTTAATGTTATAGTTTTTTTATTGGGTTATAGTCATTTTACAGTGTTGTGTCAAATTCTAGTATAGAGCACAATTTTTCAGTTATACATGAACATATATTCATTGTCAAATTTTTTTTCGCTATGAGCTACCAAAAGATCTTGTATATATTTCCCTGTGTTTTGAATATTTTGACATATTCCATGTCCAGAATGTATGGGTTACAAGACCAAGTTTAAGGAGGCTCTAATTTATACTTATTTATCTGTTTAATTTGTCTGATTATTTATGTACTTCTTTATGTTTTATGGGTTAATAATTATAAAATAGGAGGGAATATGACCAAATTTTAAGGGTTTATTTGATTGAGTATAGCAGCCCAGGTTTCTTCAAGACAGGTGTGGAAACATTATGTGATATAACTAACCTGAAATATCATTAAGATGTCCCTCTTGGAAATCTCTAAAACCGAGCTGCTTATTATTTGAGGAACCATTTTTTATGGTTCAAAATTACTTGTGAGGAATTTCATCCACATTTCTAGGGAATGAATAAAGTATTTGATTATAACTGAAGGTATGTAAATTACTTCTAAAATGTCCATTTATGTTCTATTTATTCAAGCTAGAAAAAAATAAACCCAACCTATCTCAAGATCATCCTGCTTCTTAAGACTAATTATTTCTTCTAAGACATTGAACATAATACCGTGGACTGAAACAACTTAGAGAAAAAGCATTTTAAATACCATCTGCAAAATCTTCTTTGAATTTTAACATTCTGCAGGAAGACTACATAAAATTCTGAACAGAAGCACCCAATAAAAAGAGAAACCATTATGCCTTTTTATCAATTTCACTTTTCATCTACCTCAATTATAAAAGCACATTATGGAACAGATCACTCAACAAGTCAAGGAAACAAAATAGAAATGCAGTTAAATTGCAAGCATCTTTAAAACATCTTCTTCTATTTTATGATGGACAATTTCAACAATAATTGTATAACAGTCTCATTTGATATCTTCTCTATTTTTTATTTTATTTTTTAAAAATCATTTTCTTTAAGGAAAGTACAGTTTACAAAATGGACAGGTAGTTATTATTTCCAAGGTGGTTACATACATATTTCTTTGCTTTTTATCACATTCATTCATGAGATGGTTATTCTAGAGTTAAGCATACAGTCTACAGAAAAGAATAGAGGTCTTTTTTTGGGTTTATTCAACAAAATTAAATGAAAATAGATACTTTCTTAATCTCATCGGGTAATTATAATGTTGATGGACTCAGTAATTCTAGCTAGAGTAAAAATGAAGAAACTTGTGTAAAATGAAATTATATATGTTATTTGTATTTAAGTGAAAATAAAGTGAAGAATGGGGGAATAAACAGACTGGATTTGTCAGGAAAATTTATTAGTTAAGATCAAATATGAAGGGAAAATTTCAGTAATCACTGTCATCAATTATGATAAATTTTAATGATAGTGGTGGTATTTATGGTTCTATAAACCAAATATAGTAATTTGTCACCTCAAAGTAATTTTTGAAAACAGTGAAAATTTAATATGTCTCTTTGGTTCACAGACCAATTTGAGTCTTTTTGACACAAAAATTGAAAAGTGAAGCATTTGATCAAGCAAATTGTTTCATAAGTTTTAAACCAAACATATTTATTTGTTCATTTTTCTTTTTTCTTCCACTCTTATTGAAACATAATTGACATACACCATTGAAGTTTAAAGTATATAGCATAATTATTAGACTTACATAAATCATGAGATGTTTACCACTATAAATTTAGTGAATATCTATCATCTCATACAGATATAAATTTAATGCAATAGAAAAAAATCTTTCCTTGGGTTGAGAACTCTTAAGGCTACTCTCTTGAAAACTTTCATATATAACGTAGAAAAATGTTAATTACATTTATCATGTTGCACTTTACATCTGTAGTACTTATCTTATTACTGGAAGTTTGTAGCTTTTGACTAACTTTATCCAATTCCCTCTGCCCCTACACCTCACCTCTGGTAATTGCACACCTGATCTATTTTCCTATAAAATTTTTGGCTTAATTTGAAGTATTATATATGGCATACAATACTATGTTATTTCCTGGTGCACAACATAGTGATTTGATATTTTTTATACATTTCAAAATGATCACTACAGATAAGTCTTACAGTTGCCATCTGTCACCATACAGAGGTATGACATTAGTATTGGCCATATTCTCAACACTGTACATTTCATACCCTTTACTCCTTTATTGTGTAACTAGAAGTTTGTACCTCTTAATGTCCCTCATCTATTTGTCTCCCCACACCACCCCCTAGCAGCCAAGTCTTTGTTGTCCGTATCTATGACTTCCCTTTCTGTTTTATTTGTTCATTTGTGTTTTTAGATTCCAGATATAAGTGAAATCATATAGTATTTGTCTTTATCCGAATTACTTCATGTAGCATAATACCCTCTAGTTTCATTCACATTGTCACTAATGGCAAGTTTCATTTTTATTATGGCTGAGTAACATTCCATTGCATATATGTAATGCGTTTTTTTGGAAACAATCCATCTATTGACGGGGACTTCCTTCTATATCTTAGCTATTGTAAGGTAGTGAGCATATTGGTGCATATATATTTTATATTGGTGTTTTTGTTTTCTTCAGATAAATAAGTAGGAGTGGAGTTGCTGGATGAAATATAAGTTCTACTTTGAATTTTTTCAGGGACCACCATATTGTTTTCCATATTGGCTGTACCAATTTACATTCCCACCAATGGTGCACAGATGTTCATTTCTCTCCTCATCTTTTTTTTTTTGAACAATATAACATTTTTTATTGATTTATAATCCTTTTACAATGTTGTGTCAAATTCCAATGTAGAGCACAATTTTTCAGTTATACATGAACATATATATATTCATTGTCACATTTTTTTCTCTCCTCATCTTTGCCAATACTTGTTATTTGTTGTCTTTTTGATAACAGTCATTCTGACAGGTTTGAGGTTGGACAACAGATTCTTTATTTTGTTCCATTGAACTATGTGTCTCCATTTGTGCCAGCACCATGGTGTTTTGATGACTATAGGTTTGTAATACAGTTTCAAATCATATAGTGTTATAGCTCCAGCTTCATCTTTCTCACTATTGTTTTGGCTATTCAGGGTCTTTTGTGATTCAATACAAATTTTAGAATTATTCATTCTGATTCTGTGAAAGATGAAATTGGTGTTTTGATTAGGATTACTTTGACTTTGTGGATTGCCTTGGGTACTATGTTGATTTTTAACAATATTAATTCTTCCAGTCCATCAGCATTGTCTTCAGTTTCTTTCATCATTGTGGAATAGTTTTGAGAGTATAGGTCTTTTACCTCGTAGTTGAGTTATTTTATTCTTTTTGATGCAGTTGTAAAGGAGATTATTTTCTTAAATTCCTTTTCTGATAGTTTGTTTTTAGTGTATACAAGAACAACATATTTCTGTATATTAATTTTGTATCCTGCATATTTACCAAATTACTTGATGTTTAGTACTTTTTTGGTGCCATTTGTAGGATTTTGTATGTTTTGTATCATGTAATCTGTGAACAGTGCCAGTTTTGTTTCTTCCTTTCTAATTTGGATACTTTTTATTTCTTGTTCTTGTCTGATGGCTGTGGGTAGGAATTCCTAATACTATTTTGAATAAAAGTGGTAAGAGTCAGCATCCTCTTCTTTTCCCCGATCTTACAGGAAATTCTTTCATGTTTTTAACCCTTAAATATAACATTAGCTGTGGCTTGTCATATGTGGCCTTTATTATGTAGAGATTTTAGTTTTCATATACCTAGATTGTTGAGAGCTTTATCATAAATGGATATTAAATATTGTCAGCATTTTTCTGCATCTATTGAGATGATCATATGATTTTAATTCTTCAGTTTTTTAATGTGGTATATTGCATGCTGAATTAACCTTGCATTCTTAGATAAATCATACTTGATTGTGATGTATGAGCCTTTTAATGTATTATTGAATTCTATTTGCTAATATTTTGTTGAGAATTTTTCCATTTATGTTTATCAGTGATATTGGAGTGTAATTTATTATTTTTGTGTTATCTTTGGTTTTGGTATCAGGGCGATATTGGCTTTGTAAAATGATGTCAGAAGCATTCTTTCCTCTTCAATTTTTTGTAATTGTGAAGGACAGATATAAACAGTTCTGTAAATGTTTGATAGAATTCACCTGTGAAGCTTTCTGATTCTGGACATTGGTTTGTTGCAATTTTTTAGTACTGATTCAATTTCATCACTGGTAATTTTTCTCTTCATATTTTCTATTTCTTTACAATTCAGTCTTGGGAGATTGTATATATGAATTCATACCTGTCTTCTAGGTTGTCCAATTGATTGGGATATGATTTGTCCTGGTACTCTTATGATCCTTTGTATTTCTGTGGTATCACTTGTTAACTTCTTTTTCATTACTGATTTTGATTTGGGCCCTCTGTCTATTTTCCTTGATGGGTCTGTCTAAAGGTTTATCAGTTTTTTAAAAATCTTTTTGAATAACAATGTCTTAGTTTCATTGATCTTTTCTATTTTTTAGTCTATTTATTTCTGCTTTGATTTTTATTACTTCTTTTAGTCTACTACTTTTGGGTTTTGATTTTTGGCCTTTTTCTCTAGATACTTTAGATATAAGATTAGGTTGTTCATTTGAGATTTTTTAGCTTCCTGAGTCATTATAGATAGCAACCCCCCCCACCGCAGTGTGTGTGTGTTTATTTTTAGTTGCTGATCTCTTAAGTTCAAATGTATTTTAACAACCCTACATTTTCACTCCCTCCCCTATCATTCACTGTTTTTGTCATTCACATGACATTTTATATTATTTTGTTTTTCCCTTAACTACTTATTACTGATTTAGATCATTTTACTGCTTTTGTCTTTTAACCTTCCTACAATTTTTATATGTGCTTGTTTTAAAACAAGATTTTTCCTTTCATAATTTGCCTTTACAAATGAGATTTTTTTTCTTTCATAGTTTTCATTTTTCTAGTTAATGGCCTTTTGTTTTTCACTTAGAGAGTTTCCTTTAACTCTTCTTGTAAAGCTGATTTGGTTGTACTGAACTCTTAACTTTTGCTTGTCTGTAAAAATTTTTCATCTTTCAGTTAAATCTGAATGAATACCTTGCTGGGTTGAGTATTTTTGGTTGTATATTTTCCCCTTTTATCATTTTAAATATATTGTCTTACCCCCTTCTGGTCTGCAAAGTTTCTGCAGAAAAGTCAGCTGATAGCCTTATGGGTGCTCCCTTATACATAACCGGTTGCTTTTCCCTTACTGCTTTTAATATCGTCTCTTTATCTTTAATTTTTTTCCATTCTAATTACATTGTGTCTTGATGTGATCCTCTTTCGGTTGATCCTTTTTCTTCCTGGATCTGGATGTCTGTTTTTTTCTCCCAGGTTAGTGAAGTTTTCAGTTTTGTCATCAAATATGTTTGCAAATATGTTTTCTGACCCTTTCTCTCTCTCCTCCTCCTGGAATCCCTCTAATGTGAATGTTAGGATGCTTGATGTTGTCTCAGAAGTCTCTTAAATTGTCCTCATTGCTTTTTGTTAGTTACTCCATTTTCTGTTTAGCGTCAATGATTTCTGCTACTCTATCTTCTACCTTACTTATCTGTTCCTCTTTATCATCTAATCTACTGTTGATTTCTTGTAGTATATTTTTAAATTTCAGTTACTATATTCTTTGTCTGTGTTTGCTTTTTATTTAAATTTCTAATTCTTTGCTAATCTCACTGTATCAATCCATTCTCCTGAGTTCTTTGATCATTTTTATGATCATTATCTTAAACTATTAGATAGATTGATTATCTTCACTTTATGTAGCTCTTGTTCTGAGATTTTATCATGTTTGTTTGTTTTGGACATATTTCTTGGTCATCTCATTTTACCCAATTTGCTGTTTTTATTTTTGTGTGTTTGATAGGTTATATTTTATGATATTAGAGAAGTAGCCTTATGTAGGAAACAACCTGTGGGGTCCAAAGCATACTCATCTCTGTTCAACAGAGCTATATGCTCTAGGGATGTCCTCTATGTGGGCTATATAGGTCCTTTGTTGTTGCTGGCTGAGTACTTTGGAAATGCTGGTACGTATGCCTGGCCTCCAATGCTGTTTGTTATCAGGCCCTAACTTGTGTTGCTGCTGATGGACCCTGATACATGGGGCCATTCCAGTCCTGATGTCAGTCTGCTGGTTGCCTGGGCTCCATCACGAGGCATTTGTTTGCAGGGCTGGGGTTCCTGGAATTATTATTGGTCTCCTGATGCATGGGACTATGACACACAGTGTCATGAGTCTCATGTTGGCCTGCTCGTCGGTGGGGCCAATTCCTGACTTGGCTGGCTGCAGCTTCCAGGATATCTTGACTCTGGTGGTAGCCTGTAGATGGTTCCAGTTATATCCTGGGGTGGCTCGTTCCTAGGCAGAAGATATGCCAGAGCTGATATCTGCCTGCTGATGCACAAATTCAGTCCTCTGGGAATCCTGGAATGCTGCTGGCTTACTGGTAGATAGGTTGGATCTTGGCATCACTGGCTTTGCTCTTGCAATATTTCCAGGGCTGGTATATGCCTGCTGGTGGGCAGGGCTAGAGTCTAGACTGTCCTCGGGCTTGTACTTCCCCACTGGTGTATGAAATTGTGTTTCAGAGTCTTTGGATGCAGAGTCTTGTAGGTCCTGGATTCACTGTTAGGTAGGGGTGTCCCAACCCAGCTAGACGCTTGGCCTGATGTGTACCAGAACTGCTCAGATCAGCTGGTAGATGGCTCCTAATCCTGGTGCTAATAAGCTAGAGGAAGAATTCTAAAATGGTGCTTACCAGCACCAAAGCCATTGTCGTAGAATGACCTCTCAAAAATGGCTGCTGCCAACTTTATGTCACCATGGTGAGTCCCATTTGCCAGCTGCTTTTCCAAGAGACTTTCTAAGTTCAGCAAGTAGGTATTACCCTGGCTCCTTCCAATTACTGCTTTTTCCTGGTTCTCAGTGTGTGTGAGATGTATTATATAGTGTGGGGAATTATGGTCATCATCTTGTAATAATTTTTACTGGAGTATATTTTATAACAATACTGAATCACTATGCTGTACATCTAAAACAAATATGAGAATTCTCTGTACACTTTTTGAAACTTTTATGTAATTATCAAATTATTTCAAAATAAAAAGTTAAAAAAGTTACTCAAATGGTTAAAATAATAGATATCTCCAAGATTTGATTAATTTTCCCATATTGTCTACTAAATAACTTATCAAATACTCTATCATGTACACACAGATTGATGCTGCCAGTTTTATCATTTCATGTTAACATCTATACATGGTATATTTCTGGACTCTTCATTCAGTTTGGTATATTTTTTGTTTATAAATATTATACTTTGTTTTGTTATATTTTACTTTTATAAAACATGGCTTTGTATATCTTTTTTTAAAATTGAGGTATAGCTGATTTACAATATCAGTTTTAGGTGTACAGCATGATGATTCAGTATTTTTGCAGATTATATTCCATTAAAATTTGTTATGAAATAATGTCTATGACCCTGTGATGTCCAATATATACTTGTTGCTTATCTATTTTATACATAGCAGTTTGTAATTCTTAATCCCATTCTCTTGTCTTTCCCCTTCACCCTCCCTCTCCACACTGGTAAGAACTAGTTTGTTTTCTGTATCTTTGAGTCAATTTCTGTTTTGCTGTATACATTCGTTTATTTTTTATCAAACAATAGTTGTATTTCTGTCTGACTTATTTCTGTAAGAATATTCTCTAGGTCTATACACATTGCTGCAAATGGTAAAATCTCATTTTTATGGCTTAGTAATATTTCATTATATATATGCTACTACTTCTTTATCCACTCATCTGGTAAAGGACACTTGGGTTTCTTCCATATCTTGGCTATTGCCAGTAGTGCTTCTTTGAACATTGGGGGGCACATATCTTTTAGAATTAGTGTTTTTATTTTTTACAAATATATACCCAGAAATGGAATTGCTGAATTACATGCTAGTTTCATTTTTAGTTTTTTGAGGAATCTCTATACTGTTTTCATAGTAGTTGTCGCATTTACAATCCCATAAACGGAGTACAAAAGATGTTAGCTATTATTTTGTCATAAATGACCTTTATTATGTTGAGATATGTTCCCTATTTACCAACTTTGAGAGTTTTTAATCACAAATGGATGTTGAATTTTGTGAAATGCATTTTCTGCATCTATTGAGATAATTATGTGATTTTGTCCTTCCTTTTGTTTATGTGGTATATCACATTGATCAGTTTCCAAATATTAAACCATCTTTGTGTCCATGGAATAAATCCCATTGACCATGGTGTATTATCCTTTTTTTAAAAATATTTTTTATTGATTTATAATCATTTTACCATGTTGTATCAAATTCTAGTGTAGAGCACAATTTTTCAGTTATACATGAACATATATATATTCATTGTCACATTTTTTTCTCTGTGAGCCACCATAAGATCTTGTATATATTTCCCTGTGCTATACAGTATAATCTTGTTTATCTGTTCTACAGTTTTGAAATCCCAGTCTACCTCTTCCCACCCTCCACCTCCTTGGCAACCACAAGTTTGTATTCTATGTGTATTAGTCTATTTCTGTTTTGTATTTATGCTTTGTTTGTTTGTTTTTGTTTTTGTTTTTTTTAGATTCCACATATGAGCATTGTCATATGGTATTTTTCTTTTTCTTTCTGGCTTACTTCACTTTGAATGACATTCTCCAGGTCCATCCATGTTGCTGCGAATGACATTATGTTGTCAGTTTTTATGGCTGAGTAGTATTCCATTGTATAAATATACCACCTCTTCTTTATTCAGTCATCTGTTGATGGACATTTAGGCTGTTTCCATGTCTTGGTTATTGTAAATAGTGATGCTATGAACACTGGGGTGCAGGTGTCATCCTGAAGTAGGGTTCCTTCTGGATATATGCCCAGGAGTGGGATTCCTGGGTCATACGGTAAGTCTATTCCTAGTCTTTTGAGGAATCTCCATACTGTTTTCCACAGTGGCTGCACCAAACTGCATTCCCACCAGCAGTGTAGGAGGGTTCCCCTTTCTCCACAGCCTCTCCAGCATTTGTCATTTGTGGATTTTTGAATGACGGCCATTCTGACTGGTGTGAGGTGATACCTCATTGTAGTTCTGATTTGCATCTCTCTGATAATTAGTGATATTGAGCACTTTTTCATGTGCCTATTGATCACTTGTATGTCTTCCTTGGAGAATTGCTTGTTTAGGTCTTTTGCCCATTTTTGGATTGGGTTGTTTGGTTGTTTCTTATTGAGTCATATGAGCTGCTTATATATTCTGGGGATCAAGCCTTTGTCAGTTTCATTTGCAAAAATTTTCTCCCATTCCGTTGGTTGTCTTTTTGTTTTACTTATGGTTTCCTTTGCTGTGTAGAAGCTTGTAAGTTTCATTAGGTTCCATTTGTTTATTCTTGCTTTTATTTCTATTGCTTGAGTAGACTGTTCTAGGAGAACATTTTTGAGTTGTATGTCAGATAATGTTTTGCCTGTATTTTCTTCTAGGAGACTTATTGTATCTTGTCTTATGTTTAAGTCTTTGATTTATCTTGAGTTGATTTTTGTGTATGGTGTAAGGGAGTGTTCTAGCTTCATTGCTTTACATGCTGCTGTCCAGTTTTCCCAACACCATTTGCTGAAGAGACTATCTTTATTCCATTGTATATTCTTGCCTCCTTTCTCGAAGATGAGTTGACCAAAAGTTTGTGGGTTCATTTCTGGGCTCTCTATTCGGTTCCATTGGTCTATATGTCTGTTTTTGTACCAATACCATGCTGTCTTGATGACTGTAGCTCTATAGTATTGTCTGAAGTCTGGGAGAGTGATTCCTCCAGCCTCTTTCTTTTTCTTCAGTAATGCTTTGGCAATTCTAGGTCTTTGATGGTTCCATATAAATTTTATTATGATTTGTTCTAGTTCTGTGAAATATGTCCTGGGTAATTTGATAGGGATTGCATTAAATCTGTAGATTGCCTTGGGCAGTGTGACCATTTTAACAATATTGATTCTTCCAATCCAAGAGCATGGGATATCTTTTCATTTTTTAAAGTCTTCTTTAATTTCTTTCATCAGTGGTTTATAGTTTCCTGTGTATAATTCTTTCACCTCCTTGGTTAGATTTATTCCTAGGTATTTATTACTTTGGGTGCTATTTTAAAGGGGATTGTTTCTTTACTTTCTTTTTCTGTTGATTCATCATTAGTGTAAAGAAATGCAACTGATTTTTGAACGTTAATCTTGTAACCCGCTACCTTGCTGAATTCTTCGATCAGCTCTCGTAGTTTTTGTGTGGACCTTTTAGGGTTTTCTATATATAGTAACATGTCGTTGGCATATAGTGATGCTTTTATCTCTTCTTTTCCAATTTGGATCCTTTTTATTTCTCTCTCTTGCCTGATTGCTGTGGCTAGGACTTCCAAGACTATTTTGAATAGGATGTAGGTCTGTCATATATAGCTTTTATTTTGTTGAGATATGTTCCCTCTATATCCACTTTGGTGAGAGTTTTTCTCATAAATGGGTGTTGAATTTTATCAAATGCTTTTTCTGCATCTATTGAGATGATCATGTGGTTTTTGTCCTTTCTCTTGTTGATGTGATGTATTACATTGATTGATTTGCATATGTTGAACCACCCTTGTGTCCCTGGGATGAACCCCATTTGGTCATGATGTATAATCTTTTTTATGTGTTGTTGGATTCTATTTGCTAATATTTTGGTGAGGATTTTGACATATATGTTCATCAGTGATATTGGCCTATAATTCTCTTTTTTGGTAGTGTCTTTGCCTGGTTTTGGTATTATGATCCTTTTTATATACTGTTAGATTCAGTTTGCTATTTTGTTGAGTATTTTTGCATCTATTCTCATCAATGTTAGTGGCTTGTAATAGTCTCCTTTTGTAGTTTTTTGTCTGATTTTGATGTCAGAGTAATGGTGTCCTCATAGAATCAAGGTGGGTGTGTTCTGTGCCCTTGCATTTTTTTTTTTTGCAATAGTTTTAGAAAGATAGGTATAAACTTAATTTGTTCATACTTTTCCCTTTGAAACTCTGGCCCTGGATTTCTGTATGCTGAAGTTTTGTTGTTTTTGTTTTTGTTTTAATTACATAATCAGTTTCACTACTAGTGATTGTGGATAATATCTGTTTCATGTTGATTCAGTCTTGTCAGGTTGTATGATTCAAAAATTTGTTCATTTCTACCTGGTTGTTCAATTCTTTGGTGTATCAGCATTCATAGTATTTGCTCATGATTTTTTGTGTCTCTGGTATTTGTTATTTTTCCTCTTTCATTAATTTTTTTAAAAAAAAAATCTGTGTCCTCTCTCTTTTACTCTTGGTGAGCATGGCTAAAGCTTTACCAATTTTGCTTATCATGTCAAAGAACCAACTCTTTGTTCGGTTGATATTTTCTATTTTTTTTGGTCCCTATTTATCTCCTCTCTGATTGTTTTTATTTCCTCACTTCTGCTGTCCTTGGATTTTGTTTGTTCTTCTTTTTTCTTACTCGTTTTTATTGGAGTTTAGATTCATTTATTTGAGATTTTTCTTGTTTCTTCAGGAAGCCCTGTCTCACCATCAGCTTCCCTCTTTAAACAACTTTTGCTGCTTCCCATAAATTTGGGAATTCAGTGTTTTAATTTTCACTTGTTTCAAGTTATTTTCTGATTTCTTCTTCGATTTTTTTATTGTCCTATGGGTTTTTTTATTAGCATGTTTTTTAGTCTATATATTTATTATTCTTTTCCCATTTTTCTTTTTGTAGTTGATTTCTAGTTTCATGCCATTGTGGTTGGAAAAACTCCTTGATGTAACTTCTATATTCTTAAATTTGTTGAGACTTTTTTTTGTGGCCTAGCATGTGGTGTATACTGGAGAACTATCCATGTACACTTGAAAAGAATGTGTGTTCTGCTGGTTTTGAATGGATAGCTTGTGGATATCTATTAAGTCCAGCCGGTGTATTGTGTCACTTAAGACCACTGCTGGTTAATTTATTTCCTCTGGATGGTCTATCCATTGATGTAAGTGGGGTTTTAGAATCCCATACTATTATTTTATTATTGTCAATTTCTCCCTTTAAGTCTGTTAATATCTGTTTTATATATTTGGATGGACCTGTATTAGTATGCATATGTTTTCACAAGTGTAATATCTTCTTGTTTTAATCCCTTTATCATTATATAATGCCTTTCTTTGCCTTTGTTACAGTCTCTTTTAAAGTTTATTTTGACTGATAAGAGTATTGCTACCCCCACTTTCTTGTCATTTCTCTTTGAATGAAACATCTTTTACTATCCCCTCACTTTTAGTCTGTGAGTGTCTTTAGTTCTGAAGTGAATCTCTTATAGGTAGCATTTGGATAGGTGTTTTTGTTTTTCCTCCATATGCCACTGTATGTCTCTTGATTGGCCATTTATTTCTTTGACATTTAAATTAATGATTAATAGATGATCTCTTGTGGTTTAGATTGATGAAAAGCTATAAATGATGACCTGAGAACAGTTTACCAAGTAAATTTATAAAGAAAGAAAATCAGTAGTTTTCTTAGTTACTTACTTGTATTTAAAATAATAACAGCAAACGAAGAAAACACTCACTAAAGCTATGATTTATGTCAGATGCCTAGGGTTTTTTTTTCCTTAAGACCCACACAAAGCAAAGACAAGTTTTTCACAAAAGAAAATTGTGTTCAGGAAGAAAACTGTGTTTTTTTTCTGCATCTAAGTGTGTTTGTTTCTTTTTGACTACCTGTCTGCACATGCCAGACAGAGATACTTTGCAAATACCCAGACTGCTAGTTGATATTCCTAGGATAAATTGTCCCTTCTGTGTTTTAAATACCAATTATCATTTTGCAGTATCAATCAATGTTTGTAGCTCCTGCAGTTAATTCTAATGGTCATATGGGAAAGTTGGACTAAAATATTTCTGTTAAATAAGTTATCCATCAGAAATCCATAATGTAAACACAGGTAAAACAAGGTTTTCAAATATGTGTCTGTCTACTCTAAGGTGTTGAATTAACCAAGTTATAGAGCAAGGCATTTGGTTTTCATGGGTCTTTTAACATTCTCCTTGAGCATTGACACAGCACACTAGGGACTGTGCTTTCCCATCATCTGTAGTTTACGTTGTACGTAGCTTCCTTGAAAGATCAGAGTATCCCTAGATGCTGCTGGCTATTGAGTGACTGATAATACAGTGAACCTCAGAGAATGATCAGTTATTTTGTCATTTAACCTACTTCCCTCATTTTTAGTATGTTCAGCAATAATTAGAGGATCAACATTTTTGAACAAAGAAGATGAAATATCAAAATGAGTCAGGAAATCAGAGTGAGAAAAAATTGAGCAACATGGACTTAAGTGTTTCTTTTCTATATCATATTTTATTTTTTTAACTTACATTAAATTTGCTCATTAAGGAACTAATTATACTTCCTTTAACTGGGCATGCTTTCATACTCAGATTTAGTGTTCAGAGACAGGACACTGTTACATGTTCCAACTTCTTCCCACATTCTTTTCTATTGTAGAAGTTCAACCTGTAGAAAGTTAATCAGACTTTAAGACATCACTATCAGAAAGCCTAAATGAAAAATTCATATTAAAAGGAGTCAAATTACAGTAGAAGTTGGGAATCGAGGATTCTTTGGCTTTATTAGTGATGAAACCTGTAGGTACCCAAGGATAACCACAATGCCACTAGAGAAAGATGTGAGCTAAAGAAATAGGATTAGCCCTGTGTCTGATATGGAGCCTCATCACTGAATCCTGAGTGTGCTGGGCTTAGCAAAGTATCATTTTCTTTATAGAAGAACTACTAGTAAAAGCATTGTTTGTCCAAATTTTAGTGAATTATTCTTCGTGCCATACAATAAAAGCTAAAGAGGAGAACAAAAACAACTTTTGATTTGAAGGAAGTTAATGTTATTTCATTAACAAACTGTAAATAGTAACAGCATAAACTGGATGGGAAGCTGCTTTCACAGGCCATTAATGCTTAATGTTTATTACCAATAAAAGTCAAAGGAGCATTTAGTAAAGCAGTTTACCAAACAAACATTAAATACTTTAATGCATTAGCTTCAGTGGACAGAATCAGGCTATTTAATTAGCAATGAGTAATCTGTTAGGCTTTGATTCACCACAAATGATCTGAAGCTTAATACAGGATGATAGCCTTTGAAATGAAGTGATGAGGGTAAACATCAGTTTGGAGGTAAGAGGATGATACTGTTGAAAGCAAGTGAGTATGAAGACCAGTTTTTGTGTAGTTGAGTCTCATCAAAAGCTAAAAGTAGAGAAATACTTGTCTTTTGCTGCATGATGTGGTGGAAAGAAATTGACTCTCTACTTCTAAGCTCTATGATTTGAAGACAGTTTACTACCGAAGCTTCAGTTTCTTCATCTGAAAAATGAATCTTGTCTCACAGGGTGGCTGTGAAGATAGGTGATAGTGTATGTATTGTTCCAGGAGATAATGAGTATTTGTATATAATGGTACTTTACATTACTTTGATTCTTCTGTCTCCTTCATTGCTTCAGCTACCTACTAACATTTTACTGCTGCTGCTGCTACTACTAATACCACCACCGCCACTATTTGTGCCATTTAATGAGAACACGTTTCAAGCTGTAATTCTTTGGGTTTCAAGAAAAGAAAATCACAGATTACCATTAGTGGTAGACATTTATTAGAATGGCATAGAAGAAGTAATTTCATTTGCCACATTGTCAACACAGATCCCAAAATTTCGAACACTGGGATGTGCACTGGTCTTCATAGAAAAGAGAAAACGTTATTCATTATCACTTGGAATAGAAACCTGAGCTGAGTAGTATACCTTCTTTTTATTCATTTAGCATATACTTCCCAAGAGGTGTTTTGACTGGGTTTGTTTATTACCACTCACTTTGGGAAAGTTAATGTCAAGCCAGCTTACAAATGATTGGCTATCCTTTTGCCCAGCTCATATTCAGATGCATTCTGCTTGTGCACAGTTCCCTAGACCAATTAGCTGCTTTCAGGCTTGCAAATTTGGCTCTTTTAAAACAGTATATTGTACAAGTCAGAGCAGATGTTGCAGGAAAGATCCTGATAGGGGCAACTTCTCTTAAAACAGAGAAGTATATTGTATAGGTAGTTGAATTTCTATGGAAATGCGGTCAGATTTATTGTGAAAACAATATATTCCAGATAAAACACTAAGGGGTTTATATATCCATTAACTGTCTTTCAATAACCCTGTGAGATAGTTATTATTTCCTTTGGATAGATAACAAAAAATGAGGCTCTCAAAAATTTTAGGAAATAATTCAAGAACAAACACTTAATCAACGACATTGATAGGATTCAAAACCAAACGTGGCCATTGTTCACTCTATCCTTTGCTTCTCACATACTAGGGTAAGTTTGACAATTAACTTAATAACCGTGGGTTAAGTCACTATTCCACTTCCAGACCTTTATTTTTTTATGTAAAAATGAAAGTTGAATTGCATCCCTGATAACCTACTTTTTAAAAATTGCATAGAAACACCCATTTTATTTAAAATCCTACACAAAATCATTTTATATATGTGTGTGTGTGTGTGTGTGTGTGTGTGTATATATGTAAAGAAAAATATGTGAAATACTCTTGAAGGAAGCTTCTAAGATTTTGCTGATGTTTTTCTCTGTTATTTAACTGCCTTCCTCTGTAGCCATATATCTACATTTCCCTCCTCAAGGTCATGCTCCAATGCCACCTCTCCCATTTATTCTTTCCTGATCTACTGAGATATAAGTAATGCTATAGTCTTCAGAAATTGTATAACATTTAATTTGTAGTTTCTTATGACTGAATAATTTTCTACCTGATAATTATTTGTGTAAATGTGTTAACTTCTGTGGTTCACTGGCCATTCCTGGAGAGCAGGAACTCTCTCACATTCATCTCTGTGTCCTCCACACCATCTGGTACAATGTCTGATATATACTAAGGTCAGGGATAAAAAAAAAAAATAGGTTGCATTTTACCTGCCAAGTCTAATTAATTTGTAGTTGAACTGTGGCAAAAAAAGAATTCTAACACTGTGGAAGAGTTCATAAGGAATAGTAATAATGAATAATGTGAACATTGGTTAGGAGTTTTTATATTACAAGTCACCAAATCCACCTGAAACTAATAAAAAAAGGAAGTTCATTAGATCAGATGAATGAACGGCTCTGTGCTTTGGGGCTATATCTACTCTTAGGCACTGCGGCATTATCAGGGCTCCTTTTCAGATTCTCTGTGGTTGTCTTGGATCTATTGTACTCAGTGTGTCAACCTTATTTTCAGTCAAGTACTCTTCCTGTTATCAGAAACGACTCTAGTAGTACTAGATATTACCTCTTTAAACCACAGCATCCTGTATGTTAATGGGACCAAGAAGCCTACAGAAACACCTTTGTGTGCCTTATTCTTCCACATTGGCTTAGACATGCATCCCTGAATTGACCACTATAGTTAAGGGATGAGATATATTGATTGATTGATTCAGATTCCTTAGATCCCAGTCCGTGAAGAATATAAACTATATGGAGGGGAAACACTGCTTTTGACAGTGGAGTCACAGAAAGGGATTTAAATATTTGATTTATCAGTAGAAGGCAGACAGAAGTGTTACAATCCCTCAGCACAAAATTCTGATGGAAAACCATAAAACTGATTACTCACTTGGAGCCATAGTAAAAATTGAAATTGATAAAAATGTGGTGGCTCATTTTTTAATTTTAACCAATTTTATACATATAAAAGAGTTTAAAAATAGTACAGAGTGTTCTTGTATCCTTCATTCTCCTTCTCCTAATGCTAACCTCTCACACAATTATTGTGTAGTTACTAAGAACATATAAATGGCCTTACCACAATATTATTAATTATATTAATGTTATTAATTATATCTTATGATTAACTATATTATTAAATCCAGTATTATTAACTATCAACTATAGACATGCTAATTTCACCAGATTTCCTCCCAGTCTTTTCATTTGTACCATATACCATTCCCAGGTTGCAATTGTTGTTATTTGTCCTTAGTCTCCTCCACCCTGTTAGCAATTCTTTAGTTTGTCCATGTCTTTCACAACTTTTATCACTTTTGTAAAAGAACAGTCTGTTATTTTAGAGAATGTCTCTCAATTTCCGTTTTTCTAATGATTGGAGAGAAGTTATTTATTTTCTGTAACAGTACCACACAAATGACATTATGTCTTTGTCATTGCATCATATCAAGGGGTTCATGATGTCCACACGTCTTATTACTGCTGATGTTAACCTTGATCACTTGATTAAGTTGGTGTCTGTATAGTTTCTACGATGTAAAATGACTGTCTTTTCCACAGTAGTTGATAAGTATCATGGGAGTGATAATTTGAGACTTCCAAATTCTACTTCTCTTCAGATTTGTACCCACTAATTTTAGCACCCACCAGTGGATCATAGCTGCAGAGTTTAAGATTGTAGTGTTTACTTAACACTGATTTTCAATCTCCCTTATTTGTTAACTTGATGACTATTGTAAGGAAGAGTACGGTATTCTCGAACATGCTTGTATGTATGTGTGTATTTACATTTGTGGAGGCTTATGGATACTTAATTTATTCAGTAGATTACAACTCAATAGTATAATTATTTTGTTGCTCAGATTTTTATAAGTGTGGCCATTTAGCTTCTTCTGGTTCATGCTTATGTTTTGTTTTAGTGTGTGCTTTTTTCATTTGTTTAAAAAAATCAAACATTTATTTCACAGAAATTATAGATTCGCATGCAGTTTTATAATACAATATAGAAAAATCCCATGTACCCTTTACCCATCTTACCCCACTGGTAACATCTTGCAAAAATGTATTACACTAGTATAATGAGGATATTGACATTGATTTCTTTAAATTTCTTTAGATTTCCTCGTTATTATTTGAATAATTTTGTATATGTTTGTATATTTAATTCTGTGAAATTTTCTCATGTCAAGGCTTTTGTTTTGAGAGTCAGGATAGAGAAAAGTTATGTAACCATACTTTTCCATACTATTGTACTTTTAAGATCTCTCCCCCACACCCAAACATCCTCTCTCTGTAACCACTGTCAACCACTACTCCATTTCTATAATTTTGTCATTTCAAGTATGTTTAATAAATAGAATTAAATAGTTTGCAAACATTTTAGATTGGTTTTATTTCTCAGAATAATATCCTGGATATTCATGTAAGGTGTCATATGCATCAATAGTTCCTGCCCCTTTTTTGTTGAGTTGTGTTCCATAGTATATTTGTTCAGGGTTCTTAGTGAGCTTATATCAATACATTTAGCCTGATCCAACTTTGTGTTCCTTTCTCTGTAATCTCACACCATGAGTATCCATCCACAAATTTCTGTCTGTAGATACTGCAAAACTCAAGTACTTCTTTTGGAGTGTAGGGTACTTCCTCAGGGGTTGCACCTTATATCTCACCTTTAGCCTACTGGGACTTGAGTCTAGTTATAAGTCTAGAAATGAAAAAGAATGTTGGAGGTGGGTCCTTAGGAGTCATGGCAGTGTCTTTGGCATGGTAACTGCTATCAGAAAACTGTAAAAGATTCTTCAGGCAATTCAGGGTTAATCCTATCAGAATGGAGTGGAGAGGCTGTTTCCACTGGGGAAAGAGAGGTCCTTTCCACTAGGAAAGAAGACATCACAATTTAGTGGTTCAGTGTCCCCAGTTTCATGAGGGACTTTCCATACATTCCCCATCCCAACTTTTAGGATCTCCTCCTCTCAAGTCAGTGTCCTCCCTTTAACAAAACAATCTATGAGGGTGGGAGTTCAATTGCATTGTAATTCAACCAGTCACAGAATGAGGTTCTGCATTTAGTATTTCAGTATTCTCAGACCTGCAGCTATAGGAGATATGGGTCTACTTCAGGGCACGTATAGAAGATTTCAAATAATTTATGCAGCTCTCGAGCTTGAAATTTAAATGTCTAGCTCATCTTTTTATTTCCCCACTTTGTCTAACAACATACGAAGAAAGCCAATCTCATTACATTCGTTAGTTTGAGAAAAATGTTCAAAAGTATCATATACACAGTTACACAGATCGTTGGTTGTTATAAGCGGTTGATAGGAATATCCAGTGGTGATATTCTGCATGAAATAGTCATGAACATCTTTAAATATAGTGAAATTAGAGTGTCAATTCCAGAAACCTCAGAGTGAATATAGAAAACTCGTCCTTAAAATTCTGTTCTTCTGGAACCACTTTTATACTAAAATCTGTGTTAATCAAGGCTCACCAGAGAAACAAAAACATAGGATTATACTTACTTCCTTATTTAGTATAAGGAATTGGCTCATGTAGTTATAGTGGTTAACAAGTCCCCAGATATGCAGTCCACAAGCTTGATGGTGTTGATCCAGTCCAAGTTTGAAGGCCTGTAAACTAGGAGAACCAATAATGTAGTTTAAGGCCAAAGACCTATAGACTAGAGACCCTAGAAGAGTCAATGTTTCTGTTTAATTCGATGGATAAGTAAATATCACACTTAAAAAAATAGGCAGTCAGGAAGGATTTCCTCCTACTTGTGTGAAGGTCAGACTGTTTTATTCAGGTTTTCAACTGATAGGATGGGCCCAACCATATTAGTGTGGGCAGTCTGCTTTAATTAATCCATTAATTCAAATGTTAATCTCCTTTAGAAACACCTTCACAATCACACCGAGAATAATGTTTGACCAAATGTCTGGGTACTCTGTGGTCTAGTCAATTTGACACATCAAATTAATCATCAAACATGGGATGGGCATACCACATGTTGTTTAACCATTCACCTTTTCAAAGACATCTGGGCTGATTCCAGTTTTTGACTATTAGAAGTAAAATTTATAGGAACATTTGAGTAGAGGTTTCTTGTTTTAAAATAAACTTGAGTTCTCATTTTTCTCAGAAATGATACTTTCCTAGTTGTTTGGAAGTTGTATGTTTTGTTGTTAAAAGAAACTACAAAACTATTTTCCGGAGTTATTGTACCATTCTACATTCATAAAAGCAACATATGAGCAGTCCACTTTCTCCCTATTCTCAGAAACATTTTTTGTTTTTGTTTTTGTTTTTTACTATTTTTTAAGTTTAGTCATTATCATAACTGTTTAGCAGGCTCTAATTGTGATTTTAATTTGAATTTTCTAGTACACAATGATATTGAACATGTTTTCATGTGCCTATATGACATCTGTAAATCCTCTTTGGTGGAATATGTGTTCATGCCTTTTACCCATTTTCTATTTAGATTGTTTGCTTATTGTTCAGATTAGAGAGTTCTTTATATATTCTGGATATAATTCCCTTACTGAATATGTGATTGAAAAATAGTTTCTCTCAGTACTCAGCTTGTAAGCTTCTATACAGATTCTTTCACAGAGAAAAATTATTTAATCTTGATGAGATCCAAATTGTCATTTTTCCCTTTTATAGATTATAATTTTGGTGTCAAGCCTATGAACTCTTCACCAAGCTCTAGGTCCCCTAGATTTTTCTCCTCTGCTTTTACTAAAAGTTTTATAGTTTTGTATTTATCATTAAATTTCATGATCCATTTTAGGTTACCTTTTATATAAGACTCCTAAATTTAGGTTGACGTTCATTTTTGTTTGTCCATGAATATCCAGAATCATTTTGTTAAAACAGAGATCCTTTATGAATTTAATGCATTTTTCATATTTGTTGAAAATTAGTTGAACATGTTTTTGTGGGTATATTTCTGGGTTTCATTTATTGTGTTTCATTTATCTGTGTTTTATCCTTCCATAATACCACACCATTTTAATTACTGTAGCTATATAGGAAGCCTTAATATTAGGTAGTGTGATTCTTTCCATTTGATTCTTCTTTTTCAAGATAATTTTAGCTATTCTAGGACACATGCCTCTCCACATAAATTTTAGATTAGTTTTTCTCTATCTACAAAAAGCCTTACTAAAATTTAATAGTTACTTCATGAAAACTTACACATCAATTTGGAGAAAATTCACACGTTCCATTCGAATGGTGTGATATGTTAATCATATAATTTTACTATTTTCTGGTTTCTTTATTATCAATTTGCTGTTTTTTATCATGTGGATTCTGTACATATTTTGTGATGTTTATATGTAAGTATTTACTTTTCTTTGGAGTTATTGTAAATGGTAGTTTGTTTTTAATTTCTGTTGGTACATGTTCGCTGTGAGTATATAGAAATACAATTGATTTTTACATGCTGATCTTATATCTTGCAATGTTGCTATATTCACTTATTAGTCCTAAGAACTTTGTTTAATTTGAGATTTTCTACATAATCATTTGATATATAAATAATAGCAGTTTCATTTATTCCTTCCCAGTCTGTATGCTTTTTATTTACCTTTCTTGCTGTATTACTCTGGTTACAACTTCTAATATTATCTTGAATAAGAGTGGTGTAAGGACATCATTGCGAGTGATGGCACAGCTATTTCTTCCAGATAGATATCCAGTATTGAGAAAAAAAAGAACATTAGAAACTAAATATACAGTTTAAATCTAGAGTTGCTGCTCAGAAAATAAAGATGCAGACTCCAAATCAGTGGTTTATGCATTCTTCATACAATAACAATGCACTAGAGAAGATGAGCAAGCTGTGTTGATCATTGACCTTGGTAAAGACTGAGAAAGGTGAGACAAATTTGCAGGTGATACACAATTTCTGTGCTGAGACAACTCCATGGAAATACATCATTTATGGGTTGTTAAAGTCTGTAATAAGTAATAAAAACATTGGCTAAGTTGAAGTCATCAAGACTGTGGCAAATTAATCCTGTTGTTAGTCCTCCTCACAAGAATACCGACTAGCAAGTATTCATTGGTGACATCATTGTGAAAATCTCAGAACCAGAGGTTGAAGCTGAAATACCCCCTCTGGACAATAGAGACTAATAGGGACCTCATTAGAAGGTAAGAGGAGCAATTTCACATTTACTAGACTGTCCCTTCCCCAGGTGGGTAAAGAAGCACAGTAAGAGGGCCCTTCTAGGGCTATGATACATCCAGTGGGAAAAGAAATCCCTAGGTGGACATACAGATTTTTCAGCATTGTGTGATGCTTCTAAGGAGAGCCAGTCATGTTTCCCCTTATGGGAATCATTGGGAGCATCCACTGAGCTTGACAACTGGAGATCAGAAACAAGGGGAGGAGGATTCACAGCAACCAACACTCAGACATTACCAGATAGATTTCTCAGTGGAAGCGGTGCCCAATCAGAGATCCTAGCCAGTAGATCTTCCTATGTGCAGAACTGAGCCACTGGCTCCATCTGGCAAGGGGGCATGGTTGGCAGTTGTACCTGGTCTGGTTCTCTAACTTCAGTTGGTACTAACTGTATAGCCCATTCTATGATTCTGCCAAATCAAAAAACCATGTTTGAACCTTTTCCAAACTGCTGAGCATAGGTTGTAATCCAGCCTTGCCAGAGAACCTGTGTAACTGTGCAGTCCATCCTATAACCTCGTTTGGGCAGGAAGGCATGCCAGCAACCCCACCCAAGTATTGAACATAGTCTCACCCTGAATAATCAGTTACCCTGAACAATGACCCTGGATAGTCTTGGAGCCCAGCCTACAGCACTGCTTAGCCATAGTGCCCAGCCTACAACCTTGCCCATCAGTTGAACCCAAACTATAGCCCTGCCTAGTTAGTAAACATACCCTTTACAGTGATGATGCCTGACCAGTCTACTCAATCTTAAGTCCTACTCTATGTCAGAATACAACTGGAGGCCCTGGATGACCAGAAATTCTGGCCAGTGGCTTTGTGCTACAGAAGAGCACACAACCAGTGGCTTTTCTGATGCCAATTCACAGCCTTTGGCTCCACCTAAATGTGGAATCCAGCCAGTGGCACTGTCCTGTTAGGGAGAACAGCCTGAGGCCTCACTAAACCAGGAACAATTTAGAAGCCTAGCCAAGAGACCTGCCCAGTCACAGAGTCCGGTCACTGGCACCTCCCTGTCAGAAAAGAAAGCTATGATTGCAGAGATCAGCTAGCGGCCCCACCTGAATGTAGAGCACAACCAACATTCCTGTTCAAAGCAAACCTGTAATTTCTGGAAGAAGACAATGCTTACTTAAATGTAGAGATACCAGTACAAAGATACAAGGATCACAAAGAATCAAGTAAACATGACACTTGCAAAGAAAACTAATAGAGCTTCAAATACAGAACTTAAAGAAATCTGTATTTATGAAATGTTTGAACAATAATTCAGAATAATCCTCCTAAAGGAGTTCAATTAAAGAGAAGAACACATAGACAACTGAATGAATCTAAGAAAACAATGCATGAACAAAATGAGTTCAACAAAGAAATAAACATAATCAAAAAACAAACAAAAATCTTAAAGCTGACAAATACAAAGACTGAACTGAAGAATTTAATAGAGAGCTTCACAAGTAGACTGGACCAAGCAGAAGAAAGAGTCAATGACCTTGAATAAGATAATTCAAAATTATCCCATTACATGAGGAAAAAAATTAGGAAGAATTAGAATTAAGAAGACCTTTTGGCTTTATAGGGCATCATCAAAAGAAATAACATTATGAAAATTCCAGATGGAAAAGAAGAAAAGAAAGAGGCAGGGTCTTTAAGGGAAAAATCAGTTAAAAACCTGCCAAAATTGAGGAGAGACAGAGATAATTAAATTCATGAAGGCTAAAGTATCTGTAATAGGTTGAATCTCAAAAGACATACCACAAGACACATTATAACTTAATTGTCAGTATTTAAGACAGAGAATTTTGAAAACAGTAAAAGAAAAGCAACTTGTTACATACAAAGGAGCCATTATAAGACTGTAAGTAGATTTCTCAGTAGATAGTTTGCAGGCCAGGAAAGCGTGGACAGATAAATTCAAATTATTAAAAGAAAAAAATAAAACCCTGTCAACCAAGAATAGTATACACAGCAAAGCTCTCCTTCAGAAATGAAGGGGAAGAACTTCCCCAAACAATAAAAAAAGCCAAGGCAGTTCATTACCACTAGACCTGTCTTATAAGAAATATTGAAGAGATTCCTTAAAGCTGAAATGAAATGCTAATTAACATCATAAGAATATATCAATAGGTAAAATGTACTTAGAAAAGGTAAATAGATAGTCAAAATCAAATGATCTAATATTATAGTGGTGGTACATAAATCACTTACTACAAACAGCATAAGATTTACAAATAAATGTATTTGAGATAGCCATAACTGCAGTAATTTGTTACTGGACATGCAGTATAAAAAATGTTAATTGTAACATCAATAATATGATATGTGAAGGGGTAGATGTAAAAGTATAAAGTTTCTGTTTGTTTTTGAGGTTAATTTCTTACCACCTTAAAATAGGATATTATAACTATAAGATATTTTATGTAAGCCTTGTGGTAACCACAAAGGAAAAACTTGTAGTAGATACAAAAGAGATTATAAGAAAGAGTCAAAGCAATCTGCCAAAAAAGTCATCAATTTGTCAGAAGAAGATAGCACAAGAGGAAGCAAGGAACATAGGATCTATAGAACAGTTAGAAAACAATTAACAAATGTCAATAGTAGTCCATACCTATCACTAATTACATTAAGTTTAAGTGCATTAAACGGTCCAATCGAAAGACATAGAATGGTAAAATGGGTAAGAACATAAGATGCAGTGATAAGGTGTCCTTAAGAGACTCACTTTTTCTTTAAGGACACACATAGGCTCAAATAGGAGGGAAGGAAAAAGACATTCAAAGCAAATGGTAACCAAAAGAAAGTAGAGATAGCTATGCTTTTATTTGGCAAAATAGACTTTATGCTGAAATGTTACAGGAGACCAAGGCAACCATTAAATAATAATGAAGGGTTTGATTCATCAAGAAGATATGGTAATTGTAAATATATGTGCACTCAACAGTGGAGCACCTAAGTATTAAAGCATATGCTAACAGAACGGAAGGAGACATAAACAATAATGTAATGATAGTTGGGGCAATTTTATGTCATTCTCTACAATTGCTAGATAATCCAGACAGAGAATCAATAAGGGAACAGGAGATTTGAACAGCAGTATAGATCAAATGGCCCTAACTTACATATACAGAACTTTCCATAGAACAGCAGCAAAATATACATTAAAACACACAGAGAATATTTTCTAGGACAGATCATATGTTAGGTTACAAAACAAGTCTCAACAAATTGAAAAAGACAGAAATTATGTCAAATATCAATATACATTTGGCTGCAAGATAAGAAAATAGAAGTGAATAACAGAAGGAATGCTTAAAAATAAACAAATACATGGAATTAAACAACACATTTCTGAACAACCATCGGAGGAAAGAAGAAATTCAAAAAGAAGTAACAAAATTCCTTGGGACAAATGAAAATGGAAACAAAATATACCAAAACTGATGATATGCATCAAAAGCAATTTTAAGAGGAAAATATATAGCTCTAAATGCATACTTCAGGGAAAAAAGATACATCTCAAATAAGCAACCTAAGCATATATATTAATGTTCTGGGAAGAGAAGAATAAACTTAAGCCCAATGTTAGTAAGAAGAAGACGATAATAAAGATTAGAGTAGAAATCAATGAAATACAGAATAGGAAGGCAATAAGAAAGGTTAACAAAAAGAGGAGTTGGCTATTTGAAAAGATAAACAAAATTGACAAACTAACACAACATAAACCATATATAAGGAATCATAAGAGACTGTTATGAATAACTATACACAAACAAATTGAATGAACTAGAAGAAATGGATGAATTCCTAAAAAT
Source organism: Camelus ferus (assembly GCF_009834535.1). Lineage (NCBI taxonomy): Eukaryota > Metazoa > Chordata > Mammalia > Artiodactyla > Camelidae > Camelus > Camelus ferus. The sequence goes on along the minus strand of NC_045732.1, from coordinate 98,112,668 downwards.
ACAACCTACCAACACTGAATCATGGAGAAATAGAAAATGTCAAGAGACCAATAATGAGTAAGTAGATTGAATAATGAAAAATTTGCCAACAGTGAAAAGCCCAGGAATAAATGATTTCACTGGTAATTTCTACTAATCCTTTAGAAAGAATTAATGGCAAGCATTTTCAAACTCTTCCAAAAACATCAAAGAGGAGGGAACACTCAAAACTCATTTTATGACACCAGCATTATGAGACATGTGAATTGGAAACGAAGAAGTACAATTGTCTCTTTTTTCAGTTGATGTTTTGTTATATGTAGAAAATTCTAAAGATAACACCAAGTATTAAAACTAATGAACAAATACAATAATATTGCAAAATAGAAAACTAATATACAAAATCATACACTAACAACAAACTACTTCGAAAAGAAAAAAACAATCATATTAACAATAACATCAAAAACAAAGAAATAATTTGGAAAAAATTAACTGAGGACATGAAAGATTTATATACTGAAAACTGTAAGACTTTGATAAAGAAAACTAAAGAAGACACAAATGGGAAAGTATCACATGCTCATGGATTATAAAATTTCACATTTTTAAATTGTCCATGAAACTCAAAACATCTATGTGTTCAATGCAATCCCTATCAAAATGTTTATGGCATTTTTCACAGAAATAGAAACAACAATCCTAAATTTCTTATGAAAAAATAAAAGACTCTGACTACCCAAAACAATCTTGAAAAGAGACTAACAAATCTGGAGGCATCACACTTTCTGATTTAAAACTACACCACAAAGCTATAATAATTGAAAAAGTATGGTATTGATATAAAAGCAGAAACATAGACCAATGGAACAGAGTTGAGAGCCCAGTAATAAACACATGCATATATGGTCAATTAACATTTTGCAAGGGACCCAAGAATACACAGTGGGGCAAGATAATTTGTTTCAGAAATAAGGTTTGAAGAACTAGATATTCACCTGTAAAAGTATGAAACTGATCCTCTATCTTACACCACTCACAAAAATTTATTCAAAATGGATTGAAGTTTTAAACATAAGACCTAAAGCCATAAAACCCCTATAAGACCACACAGGGAAAAACTTCCTTGAAATTGGTCTTAGCAATGATATTTTTGTATATGACTCCAAATGCACAAGCAAGAAAAGCAAAAATAAACAAGTGGGACTACATCAAACTAAAAAGCTTCTACACAGAAAAAAAAATCAACAAGATGAAAAGGCAGCCTATGAAATGGGAGAAAGTATTTATAAATCATTGATCTGATAAGAGGTTAATTTCCAAAGTGTATAAGGTACCCGCGTAACTCAATAGCATTAAAACAAATAATCCAATTTAGAAATGGGCAAAAAAGAGGGTATAGCTCAGTGGCAGAGTGCATGCCTAACATGCATGAGGTCCTGGGTTCAACCCCCAGTACCTCCATTAAACAGAAAACAATAAATAAACAAACCTAATTACCTCCCAGAAAAAAAGACAGAATAAAAACGGCAAAGGACCTGAATAGATGTTTTTCCAGATTTGATATAGAAGTGGCCAACAGGTTCACAAAAAGGTGTTCAGCATCGCTAATCATCAGGAAAATGCAAATCCAAATGACTGTGAGATACCACCTCACATATGTTAGAATGTTTATTATAAAAAAGATAAGAGATGACAATTGCTGGCAAAATGTGGAGAAAGGGGAACGCTTGTTCAGTGTTGGTGGAATGTAAATTGGTTCAGCCAGTATGGAAAACAGGATAAAAATTCTTGAAAAAATTGAAAATAGAAATACCATATAATCCAGCGATCCCATTTGTGTGTATATATATCCAAGGAAAGTAAAATTCCTATCTTGTATATATATCTGTACCTCCATGTTTGTTGCATTAATATTTACAGTATTAAGACACAGAATCAATGTGTCCATATACTGTTGAATGGTGGATGAAAATGTGATGTATTTATTAATAGAATAGTATTCATCCGTAAAGGAGAAGGAAATCCTGTCATTTATAGCAACATAAATTAACCTTGAGGGCATTATGCTAAATAAAGTAAGTCAGACACAGAAAGAAAAATTCTGTATAATTTCACTGATACGTGAAATCTAAAAATGCTGAAATCTTAGAAACAGAGAATATATTGGTGATATCCAGGGAAGAAGGAGGTGGGGGAAATGGCCATGATGGTCAAAGGGAAAAATATAATTATAGGATGAGTAAGGTCAAGGTATCTAATATATAGCAAAGTGACTACAGTTAATAATAATAAAGTCTATTGTATACTTGAAAGTTGCCAGAAAAGCAGATCTTGAAATCTCTCACTAGAAAAAGGGGGTAGGTATGTGAGGTAATGGATATGTTCCATAAACTTATTTAATCATTTCACCATATATGTGTATAAAAAAATCATTACATTGTTCACTTCTAATTTACACCATATTATTTGCAAATTGTAGGTCAGTAAAGCTAGAAAAAAAAGGAACAGCAAAAATAAAATTATAAAAATTTGAAAATAAATAAATAAAAGTTGGCATCTTTGCTTTTATTCCAGATCTTAGGGTGAAAACGATCAGTCCTTCACCATTAGGTACAATGTTTGCTGTAGGTATTTCTCGTAGATACCCTTTTCAAGTTGAAGTAGTTGTCAAATTGCTGAGAAATTATTATAAATGCTTGTTGAATTTTGTCCAGTGCTTTCACTGTGTCTGTTGAGAGGATCATCAGATTTTTAATTATTTAGCCTAATTGATGTGTTTGATCATGCTGATTGATTTTCAGTATTGAAGAACCCTTGTGTACCTGGAGTAAATACTGCTTTATCATGGAATATAATTCTTTTATCCAGTGTGGAATTTAATTTACTAATATTTTTATGAGTTTTGGAATCAAGGTTATGTGAGATATTGGTTTGTAGTTTTATTTATTTGTACTGTCTTTGTTTTATTTTGGTATTGGAGTAATATTGTCCTTATAAAATGAGCTGGAAAGTATCCTTCTCTGCTACATTCTGGAATACATTGCATAAAATTGTTGCCAGGTTTTCTTAGAATGTTTAGTGAAATTCTCTAGAGAAACTGTCTGAGTCTCTAGATTTCATTTACATGAGCTATTTAGTCATTAATTCAAAATTATAAATGGTAATAGGACTATTCATATTATCTAATTCATCTTTGTTGTATTTGGGGATAATTGGTTTATTATAAGTTGTTGAATTTATGTGCACATTGCTGTTCACAATATTCACTTATTATCCTTTTCATGGCTGCAAGATCTGCAGTGATATGTATTTCATTCTTGATATTGATGTTTTTTGTCTCCTTTTGGTGAGATTATTTTTGCCAGTTTGGCTGCAGGCTTCTTTATTGTATTAAATTTTGAAACATTCTTTTTGTTTTATTGATTTACCCTATTATGTTCCTAATTTAAATATCATTGATTTTTACTCTGACATTTATTTTCTTCCTTTTGATTGTATTTGGTTTATTTTGCTCTTCATCTTCTAATGTTTTGAGGAAGATTACTGACTTGAGGACCGTCACTTAATTTAAGCCTTTAGTGCTAAAAAAAAAAAAAAAAAAAAAAACCTCTCATCATTGCCTTAGCTGTATCTCACATATTTTAATATGCTGTATTTTCAGAAGCATTTTACTTTTATTTCATTTGAAACTTACTTCTTTGAGCCATAAATTATTAAGAAATATGTTAATTTCCAAGTGTTATTTTCCAGTGCCTTTCTGCTATTGATTTCCTATTGGATTTCATTATGTCAGAGAACATTTTATAGAATTTAAATTCCTATGTATGTGTGTGTTTTTGTATGGTCTATCTTTTTGAATGTTTCATGAGTGCTTGAAAAAGTAAGTATTCTGTACTTGTAGGGTAGAGTGCTCTATATGTCATTTGGATTGCGTTCGTTGATGTCATTGTTCATATCTGCTGTAGCCTTGTGTGGTAAGTTCGAGAATTTCAGGGTAGATCAATAAAGAGACAGAACCATGAGCGGCAGTAACACATAACAATCTTTATTAGGTGATACTTGGACAAAGTTGCAGGAGAAACCCTTCAGAGACAGTGGTGCAGGGCCACCACACAGAATGGGGATAATCCAAATGACTTCTCAGGAGAGAACAGAAGATTGAAAGTGGGGCTTATGTTAGGTAATGTCACTCAGTGGTAGGATGGAGAGTCTCTGGGCCAGAGAGCTCCAAGTGGCAGCAGTGATTTGGATTCATTCATAGATACTGTGTTTATCTTATCTAAGCTTAGCAGAAGTTGTGTGTAATTCCACAATGTATACAAAGTAGGTAAACTTCATGTTCATTTTGATGTATTTAAAACAACTGGATGTGTACAAATTTGAGTTTGGCATCTCTGGACTTTGGGCTAAATGTCCTAGCCTGATGTGTAGCAGTTAAGTAGCATGTTGGCCATTTTTAGCCAGTATACAGAGGCCATTTCTGGTCCATTTACATAACGCTGCTGATTTTGTGAGTGGTAATTCTTTCACTTCATCTGAGTGGATTTTGAAGTTCGCAACTATAATAGCTTGTTTGTCTATTATTGCATTTCTATTAGCTTTTCCTTCATTTATTTTGAGGTCTTACTGTCTTGTGCATACACATTATGATCCTGGTGGATCTAAACTTTTATCATTATGCAATGTTTCTCTTTATCTCAAGTATAATTTTCTTTGCTCTGAAGTCTGTTTCTCAAATACTAGTATAGCCACTCCTGCTTTTTTAAACAACAAACTATGCATGGTATATCTTTTGCCCTTCTTTTATTTTCAAAATTGCTTGTCATTGAATTCAAGTCCAGTTTCTTACAGGCAGCACATAGGTAGTGGTATTATTACTTGCTTTGCTAATATCTTCTTTTTAATTGGTGTATTTAGATTCTATATTTAAGATAATTATTTATATGTTAGAACTTAAATCTGTCACTTTTAAATTTGTTTTCTATTTGTTTCCAATGTTTCTCATTCCTCTGTTTCTCTTTGCTAGATTCTTGTAGGTTATTCGAATACTTTTTAAGAGTCTATCTGGATTTGTTTTCTAAGTTTTGAATGTACATTTTTGTAGAATTTTCTTAGCAGTTACCCTGAGTATTACAATTTGCATATTCAACTTATCATAGCCTGTTAGTGTCCAGATTTTACTACTTCAAGTGGAGTAGCCCTATTGAAGCCCTATTTCTGTTCAGTTAATTTTAGCTTCCCCACTTTTAAACATCATTGTTTGGAGTGTCAGACAGTGTTCTACTTTTTGTTTCTATTATCAGATCTGCTTGTGAAAACATATGAAGTCAAATGAATCGACCTAATTTTTTTTCTCTCTAATTTTTTTTCTCTCTGTCCTTTCTTCCTTTTTATTTCTCCAGTATTTCTTTTTTCCTATTTGTTTTCATTTTAAAGAAATTACTTTAGTATTATTTAATAGTAAATTGTTGATAGCAAATTATCTTCATTTTCCTTTATCTGAAGATATCTTTATTTCTTCTTCTTTCCAGATAGTGTTGCTCAGTTGCCAGTTCTTACTTTTAATGTGTGGAAAATTGTTGTGCCACTTCTTTCTTGCCTCTTTTTTTCTTCGGATGCGGAATATGTTGTCATTTGAATTGGTGCTGCCCTGTAAGTAATATGTTAGTTCTCTCTGGGTGCTTTCAAGACTTTATTTTGTCATTAATTATCAGAAGTTTAATTATGATGTGTCTTGAGATAGAATTACTTGGGTTTACTTATGTGGGCTTCATTCATTTTCTTGAATTTGTGGATTTATGTATTTACCAAATGTGGGCATTTTTCTTCCATTATTTCTTCAAATATTCTTTAAACCTTTTTTAGTTTGTCATATCTGCACAGGACTCTGATGATGTGAATGATGTATCTTCTGTTATTGTCCCTGATATCCCTGAAGTCCTGTTCATTTATTTTTTTTTAGTCTAATTTCTGTCTGTTGTTCAAAGTGAGTAGGTTAAATCTGTGCTTAAGTTCATTGATTCTATCCTGTGTCTTTTTCACTCTACTACTGAGCTCATCCATTGTATTATTTCAGTTATATTTTCATTTCTAATACTTAGTTTCTTTTTTATAAGTAATTATTTCATGAGATTTCCTATTTTTTCATGCTTTATTAGACTGTAACTGCTGTGTGAAGATTTTCATGTTGTTTGGTTTAAAACACTTGTCAGATCCCACATTTGTGTCTTCTCAATGGTGATGTCAGTTATCTTGTTGAGCTCTTCTTGTGTCTTGATATGGCTGATGACATAAAAATTATATTCTGGAGTTTTCAACTATTACATTATAAGGCTCAGGGTCTTATTTAAATCTTTATCTTTGCGGGTAGTTTCTGTTCAGTACAGAGGTTATGACCTATTTTGTGTTTCCAGTGACAGTTTAATCTCCAGAATGTTTGTGGTTCTGTTTTGTTTTAATTTGTTTATGTGGTTCTTCTGAGTCTTTCACTGCTGGTGCAGCCTGAGAATGGACAAGTAGCTTCTCCAGGTCTGGCCACCTAGTAAGTGAATAGAATCTCCAGCTCATGAGACAAAGCATACTTCCAGGGCCAGGTGTTTGTTGTGGCAGGTACCCCCTTTTAGTGTGATTTTGCTGCTTTGTTTCTAGGTGGGTAAAGAGATTCTTTTCCCCGTGAAAATAAACAATGTTTCCCAGGCCAGGAACCTGCTTAGGCTGGATTCTTCTGCCAGTGATGCCCGGCCAGATGGCCCTATGGTCAATAAGGGATTCTCTGCCTGCAGGAATGAAGAGTAATTCTTGGCCCAGACACTTGATTGGCAGGCAATCCTGGGTGAGTGTCTCTAGTTGTATAAAGGGCTTTACGTGAATCTGTCCCATGTAGCAAGATCAGAAGTCTCTCCTGTATTGTTTTGACAAGTCTCATCTTTTGTGCACTTTGTCACTTTCTGAGAAGCACAAATTATTTCAATCCCATCTTGCATATTTCTTGCTTCCCACCTGGATCTACTACCACTTCTCATTGGGGCCTTGATTTCTTTTATTGGAGAATGGTGTTTAGAGAACGAGGTCTGTGGGCTAGGTAGACTCACTGTTACTGGGATTTCATTATCTGCGATCTGTATCTAGTTGCATGTCATAGTTATACCACATGTTCTCTACCCCACTTCTTTCAGTGTGATTGTATCATTTATTAATAATAATTTTGATTCATTTGTCAGTGTTTGAATTCCATTTGAGTACCTCCCCTCAGTCATGGTTGGTTTTAATTACTTTTATATGTTTAGTTTCTGCAGTGTATATGAACATTAATATGATTCTGAGTTTGAGACTTTCTGGAAATTGTCATTTCATCTAATCCCTGCTGCATGGTTCCTCCCTTCTTGCCACTTATTTTCCACCTGCCATGTGTAAATAACCAATCTATTCAGTTTCTAATATTTACATCCTTTGCACAAATGAGCAGATACATCTTAATTTTTTATATTCCCTATTTCTCACACAGAGAGTAAGATACACATTTGAGGTTTTTTCACTTAACACTATATCTTAGAAATCATTCCATATTAGTTTATAGATTTTAAATCATAGTTGGAAAGTCTTTCCCTACATTAAAGTTAAAGGATATCTCACCCATATTTCCTCCTAGCACTTGTTTGTTTTAATTTTTTTTATTTTTAGATCCCTACGACATTTGGAATTTATTCTTGTGTATACTGTAAGATAAGGACTCACTTGTCAATGCACTATTTATTAAAAAGTTTATCTTCACTCCAGTAATTTGAGGTGTTATTGTGTTGAAGAGTTGACAGCTTGTGACTTGAGAACCCGTGAACCATACCATTACAAAATGATGCACACACATGCAGTACTCTAAGCCACCACAGGAGGGAGGAATCAGTGTTTTCAAGTTATGGTATGAGTAAGTCTAAAGTTTGAAGTGTAGTAGATGGATGTGAGAGAATTTGGTTTGAGGAGGTGACTTGAGCAAGAGATAGAAATAAGTCCAGCAACGGTTTCACTAACTGTAATATTTGGAAGCCTCCATGAACTAAGCAAATAGTTTCAATGAGCATTTTTGCCATACAATGTGGATATCATGTTGTCAGCCTTTTGAAGTAGAGGGCATCGAGAAGAGAGCAAAAGATATGATATAATTTTGCTTTATAAACTCTGAGTTTGGGGTTTTATTTCATGAACTTCTATTACATGGCAGTTTCTGATCATAAAAATCATGTAGCTAATGTTCTGTAATTTACTTACTGCACTTTTATGAACGTTAACAATCGTAGCAGATCTGAAAAGCAGTGGTACAAATGGGAAATATTCATATTTCAGTTAGTTACAGCCTATTGTATAATTACTTAAGTTGCCATTTGCACAAAAGTAATGTTGTCATTGAATTGCAACAATACTGTGAATAATGCATACTGTTAAAGACACTAAGAGGCACTAATGGGAATTTATAGAACAAATGAAGATACATACCTTGTCCACAATCATCACAATATGAAAAATATTAGTGTTTACAAAATTTTAGGGTAAAATTATGTCTCTTTCTTGACTATAGTTACAACTCTACTGCAATGTGTGTATTAACTCTATTACTTGGATGGTTTGTTTATAGTGTACAATAAAATATCCTCCACTGTGACATGTGGATACATGTGGAGACCTGAAGGATACTCTTCTTCCCTAAATAATTTAACATTTAACTGGAGAAATCTATGCTCATTTAAAATGAGCTTGTGAAGGAAACGTTAGCATTAAATATTAATGAAACATTAAAGGTATTTCTTTTTTCCAACTAAGATTTTTTTAAAAATTAGCATTTTACAAATCATTAAGTTTTTATAGTATTGTTTTGAGAAACAATATATAGTAAATTTCTTAGATACTGGAACTTGAATATACTAACTAGAGAATCTACAAATTTTGTATTTTAATTATGTACCTTTTAATGTACTTTCAGTTAAGTATATTTAAGTCCAGAAAAAAATAAAACTTTATTCTGTAGATATTTCTTAGTAAAATATACTTATATTGAACCATTATAATGTCTTATTTTTATATGCTATTTTTTAAACTAGTAGATGTATGTGTATATTTGTAGAAATGTGTTGAATTACTCTAAAAGTGTGATTATAGTTTTACCCTGGGATGTGTACAGATAATAAACTTCCATGAAAGATGGTTTGCTCTTCTTAGTCCAGAATCAAAAGTGGTCCCGATTGAGTAATAGTTAAACCAAGGTGTAATAGAAAATTGTCTATTGGTTACAAAACATAGCTTAAATGACTGTCTCCTATTATTATGGATTTTACTATTATATTTATACTTCTTTATAACACCCAGAGCACCTAGCACAATGTCATACACAGCAGATACTCATTAAGTTCTTATTGATTGATTATGGGACAAATCTGCATTATACTGCTTGAGGTTGTTATAAGGAAGCTGGGAATAGATAAAAGCACTTTGTAAAGATTTAAGTGCAACTCAAGAAAAAGTATCATTACAGTGATAGTACTCCTGGTAGACTGTTAAAGAAAAGAAAAGGTTATTCTTTATGTTTTCTCTGTATGTAATTTGATGCCTTAATGTGTTTTTACTATTGGGCCATTGATAATTGGAGAGACCTAATGTCTCACAGGACAGAATTAGAAGCCACCGTCATAATGGCTCCATTAGTGATCTTATCTGACCTCTTCTGTTTGAGTTAACCATAAGTTATTGTTAATATTGCTTACATTATGTTGGGAAGGGACCTTATGACACCACTTCAGGGAAAGTTACTTAACTTCATATGTAGCCATGGTTCATTACTCATTGAGACATGTGCCTTCTCAGCCATTCAGGAGTCTATGGTCCTCTGGAAATTAGGGCAATTAAAAGACTGATATACCAGGCTGTTTATAAATAAATGTCTGTGATTAAAAGTTATAAATCAATATTCAGATTTAAAAGAAAATGGGGAGAGTGTATAGGGGCTTAGGAGGAATCTGATGCAATAAAATTAAAGTCAGGTTTATTAGAGTAAAATTTAAAAACAGATGCTATGTTATGTTAAAATCTTAACTTAAAAGAGTAAAATTTGTTTAAGTACTTGATCTTTGTTGCTTATTTTTATAGTATGAAAACACATAAAAATAGTTTACTTTTGCCATTAAGTAGGAGTTTTTCCAATACTATCTGATTGTAATTTTAATCTCCTAGTTTTCCTGGAATCACTGGTTAACACTGCTCACTACTTAATAACTATCTATAAATATTTATTATATCATTAAATTATGCTTTCCTTTTTATATGTGGAAACATTTTATGTTTTAAGTATCCTAACTCCTGGCCTAAGATTCAATCCCTGTGTGAATAGTGTGAATAGAGCAAGACTAAAGAAATAAAATCCTACAGCTAACCCCTATTATTGAAGTTTTAGTGTGGGATTCAAAATATTTATTCAAGAAATATTTCTTAAGAACCGTATATGATTTACCCTGAGCTCATAGCTGAATATACAGAAAGAGAAGTCACATTCTTTTCCTTTAAGGAGTTCAGAGTTTGCCAGGGAAGAGAGACAGCTAAACAGTAAGCAAGGCATATAATGGAATGAGAGAAGTCTCAGGGGATGCTTTGAACATCAGTGTTCTACAACCATAAAAACAGATCAACATTCATGATAGACGATCTTTAAAACATGTTGAAGTCAAAAATGTTTTTAAAATATCTTTCTAAAAAAAGATCTGTGTTCTGTCAAATTTAGCAACACCTTTCTAAACACTTGGGCGGGGGGGAGGGGTCCACTTATTTATGCTCCTGCCTCCTGGCTAGTGCATTTTAACTGTTGGATTTGCTGAACTAAAGTTTAAATTTATAGGGAAGTGGTTTGTTTGACTCCAACTTAGCCACCTGCTACCCTCACCATGAAAATCTATAAGATAACACTTAACACTTTTTGAGGCAAGAGAATGCGTAGTAGCCAATAGGGTGTCAGCCTTTATCTTTTTTTTTTTTTTTTCTCTCTCAGAAGTCAAGGGAGAGATAGTCACTTATGAAATCCATGTGTTTAGAAGTGGATACCAGCATTTAAATCCCTAGCTGAATGTGTCCACAGCCTCAGGCTCAATGAAACATAAAGTATTATCAGAAGTGGAAATTCTGTTAGAGATATGGCGGGGTGGGGGTGGGGGGCAGCAGTCATGTGGAAAAATAGCAGGGGGCACCACCCTCAAATTCCTTATATGGAGGAAGAAATTTAAACTTGTTACGATCTCTATATTAAGGTTAACAAAGGGTAAGATGAGTTTGGAGACTGTAGGCTTGTAGCAACGTATGAAGCAAAGGTGCATATAACATAGAAACACAGCACAGTGCTCCCAGATGTAGCTAAATCTCACAGGAGAGTAATTCTCAGTGTCAGATGCCAAGTCCTGCCCATATCAAACCCTAAAGTCTAGCTAAGAAGCCAGAGTGCCATTTTCATTGAGTTAGGATATGACTGCAGCCTTTCAGAGTAGGTATCTTAGGGGACTACATGTTTTAATCCTCTCCCTATTCTCCATGCTAATAGCAGAAGTGCATTCTCAGGGAAAGAAGAGTAATTTAGAAGAGATAAGAAATATTCTGGCATTATCATTTATCTTTGTGTGAGGGGAGGATAGAAGTGGACAAGAAAGAGGAAAGCTTGGAAATTAATAGAGGATTAAATTTTAATATGAATAGAACAAGAACTAACTAAATGAGACTGCTTTTATGTCTTAAATCTATGGAAATTATGAACTTTAACTCAGATGTTAAGTGACACTGATGCCTTGGGAGAAAGCAAAAATTGAACTGAAAATGGTTGATAGTACTGCTTGGAAAAAGTTAAATTATCTCATATTCATATACCAGTGAGTTGAGATCTTTCATTAATCTGTTTACAAGTGTTAACTACACAATGAATTGCTTAATGAAATATAGTGAACTTTGGGTTAAAAAGAGAACTAATAACGTATGTCAAATACATGCTTTTACAACCAGTATGATTTAAATATTTCTAATACCTAAATCATTCTTTTCAGCAAATGCTTGGAATAAAAGCTCAACAGAGGCAGTTTTAGTCAACCAAAAGACAAAGAATTCTCTTATAATTAAATGTTTCATTCATATATTCACTTAAAAAATAATTATTGAGCATGTATAATGTACCAATAACTTTCTAGATGCTAGGAGTGTAACACTGGAATAAGAAAGCTTCTCTCGTGGAACTTATATCCAAGTGGTGTGGAGAAAGAGAAAAAGAAAACAAAGAAATAAATATATAGCGTGTAAGATGGTGAAATGTGCTATGCAGAAAAATAGAGTAAGGAGGCCAGAAAGTGACAGTTCAGGACTGATTTTTGAGTATCCATTGGTCAGGGAAGCCATTGCTAATAATATGATTTTTGAGCAGAGAGCTAAGAAAAAAAATGATACATTTAAAGTTTTAAGGTTTTTACCTTTTTCCTAAGTACCATTCAAACAATCACTTCAAAACATTTCTTAACAAATTTCGGCTTTACTTACTAATTGTCTCTAGAAACCAGTGCTGAGAAGGGAATGTCATATTTTCTGTCAGGATTATACTTATCCCCAAGGGGAGATTTTCTGTATTAACAACTAACTTTCCTATACAAAGACTCGCCATAAAACTGTCAGTATGCTTTTCCCATAATGATGGATATTTTTGTGATTATAAAATTCAAAAGGTGCAATATAGATGGAATCAAATAACATTTCGAGACTGACATATCACTAAGCGTAATTTCCTTGAGATTAATCCAAATTGTTTTGTGTCTAAATAGTGTGTTTCTTTTTTATTCACTGAGTGGTATTTCATGCAATGGATGGACCAAGGTTTCTTTAACCATTCACTTCCTGAAGGATATTTGGACTGATACCAGTTTTTGGATATTAAGGATAGAACTCCTATGAATATTTGTGTATGGATTTTTTGTGTGAACAAAAATTTTCATTTTTCTGAGATAAATTCTCAAGTTCAGTTACTGAGTTGGGTGGCAATTACATGTTTCATTTTAAAGGAAATTCTTTTCCAGACTATACTGTCCCATATTACATTCCCACTAGCAATACATGAGCAAACCACTTTTCTTGAATCCTCACCAGCATTCATGCTGTAATTATATTTTAAGGCATTGTAAGTGTGTATTGATTTATGATTGTGATTCTATTTTTTGTATTTCCCTGATGGTTAATAATGTTGAACATCTTGTCATATTCTCATTTGCCATGTTTATCCTCTTCAGTAAAATGTCTGTTCATGTCTTTTGCCCATTTCAAATTGGATTGTTAATTTTTGTAACTTTTGCGTTGGTAAAATTTATTGAGGTAAAGTTCACATAACATAAAATTAGCCATTTTGAAGTGTGAAATACAGTGCCGTATAGTACATCCACAATGTTGTTTAGCCACTCCCTCAACCCCATTCGAAAACATTTTCATTTCCCAAAAAGTAAACCCTGTAATCATTAAGCAGTCCCTTCAAATTCACCTCTTGTACCAACCCTTAGCAAATACTAATCAAGAAGAAAAATAATGCTGCAACCAAAAATTGATTTTATATCTAATAAATTTTTAAAATTTTCGTGTTATTTCTTAAGAGTATTATATATATATTTTGGATTTTCCTGTGAAAAATTATTTATCTATAAATATAGATTTCATTTCTTCCTTTCTAATACTTATACTTTTACTGAATTCCTTTCTTTAGTGCACTGTCACTGTTTAGGACTTCATGTACGTTAAGTACAGTTGGTCATAGCAGACACCCTTGACTTGTTACCCAGCTCTAAGGAAACATTTTCTATTACACATTTTTAATGATGGTGTTTGTTGTACATTTTACATACCTATCATTATCAAGTCATCATTGTTTCCGTCTCTTTTTAGTTTATCAAATACATTTCTCAGATTGCCTGTAAGGATCACATATTCTAATTCTTCATCTTTAATATGTTATATGAATCGATTTTTCTCATGTTAAACCAAATTCCCTTTCATGACAGGAACCCAACTTTGGGTTTTTCTATGTATTGCTGAAATTGTTTTGCTTATATTTCAGTTAGGACATTTCATCTACTGATAATTCAAGATGTTAGATTGGCCTGACATTTTTTATCTTCCTCATGTATTTGTTGAGTTCTGGTGTTAACGTTATGCTAGATTATGAATAAGTTGGTCATTAGTCTCTAAATCTTTATTCTGTAGGAAATTTTCTTTAAGACTCTAATTCTGTATTTCCTAACTAATTGGTAGAATCTTTAGTGAAGACAATTAAGCCTGAAGTTTAGTTTGTGGGGAAATATTTTGACTATTGCTCTAGTCCTTAATTATTGAGGAAGTATTCAGAGTTCATATTCATTTCATTAGTCTGTTTTTATTGTGTATTCTTTAGACATTACTCATTCCATAAAATTTCAAATATATTCTTATTAAGTTATTCATAAGTCATATTGTTTTCAAAAATTAAAAATAAAGCATTTCCAACCTACACAAATATGTAAACCCATGTGATGAACCCCATATTGCCTTTACCCATGTTCTAAGATTATCAAGATTTTGCCAACTCTGTGACCTTATTTTTCATTTCTTTTGTTTCTTTTTTTTCCTTGCATTGAAAAAGAATTATGGGGAAAATTTCTGACCTCATTTCATTCCTATATATTTAGCTAAGCATCTCTAACAATGTAGAATTGTATTTATATAATGTTTATATCCATCATAATACCTAACAGTTTAACAGTTGTTCCTTGGTTCTAATATCCTGGTCATAATCAGATTACCAGAATATTCTCAAAATAGTGCTGTTGAATTTGTTGTGTCTGAATTCAGTTTTAAATTAGTTCCATAAAATATCAGTGGTGTCTTTTATGTCTTGTTTAGTCTAAAGCATTCTCCACTTAATTTTCTTTTAATACCATTGACTCGTTAAAGAAAGAGCAATTATCCTGCAGGTGACAGAACATTTTGGGTATCTGTTTACTTCTTTGTCATGTTATTCAACTTATGGTTCTGTGCCTCATGTTTTCTTTAAATTCTATGTAAGGCTTAATTAGATTCAAATATTGTTTGATAATCATTCTGTTTAACCTTCCAGACTTATAATGAATATCACTTGCTCCAAAACTGGAATAAGCCATTTTCTTAGAGACCTTGGTCCTTGTTTCTTTTAGTAAGAAAATACATTTTAAAGTTATTTGTGAGCCAGAGATGCTCATTGTGTGCGTGTATGTCTGTGTGTTTGTGTGTGTGTATATATATATGTGTGTATATACACACATCTATATAAAGTAACTATTACATGTATTATTATGTACATTGTGAATATTATATGTGTATGTATCATGTTAGTAATAGAATAATATAATTATAGAGCTATAATGATATGGTTATATTTATATAGTTATAGTGTTACATTGTTGCTAATATAGCTGGAGTTATAGAGTTACATTTTGCAGTAATATAGTTCTATTGTATGTACATTTTTAGTATAATAGACTGTTGTAGTTATGTTCGTTACAGTGTTACAATTGTAATTGTGGAGTTAATAATTTTAAAGTTACCATTTTACTATTATATTTGTAATTATAGCCTTTTAATTATATTGTTAATAATTTGTTTTGTAGTTAAAAAGTTACAGCACTAAGGTTATAGTATAGTGCTATAATTATATTTACAGTGATAAAATTATGATTAAGGTATTAATTTTATAGTTACAGTGTTGGTAATATAATTATAGTGGTGGTGTTATAGATTTAAAGTTACAATTGTAGTTATTATGGTAATGATATAGATATTGTGTCAATGTTATTGATACGGTATTAGCACTGTAATTATAGTGTTACTATTATAGTTTTTATGGACCTGTAAAAATAGTAGTGGTACATTTATAATTGTAGTGTTATTATGCTATAGTTATGGTGTTATGTTCAGAATCAAATTGTTATAGTTATATTGTTGTATTTATAAGTTTTGTGATGTAGAATTTAGTTGCATGTGTATGGTAAAAGAGTCACAGTTATTGATAAAAGTTTATCATTTTAGTTTTAGAGTAATAATTATTATTCAAGACTTATTCTTATAGTTACAAGTTAGAATGTTATAGTTATAAGCATATGTTTATATTCTTAGGTTTCATCCTGTAGTTATATGTATAGTGAGTGCTACTGTTACAGCTATAATGCTGTACGACGTAGTTACAGTGTTATTAATATAGTCATAGTGTTAAGGTTACAGTGATATTGTTTTAGGTAGAGCATTATAGTTGTCATTATAATGGTATAATTGAATTACTATATTTATAATTATAGTTTTATGGTTGTAGTGATATTAGGATGGTTCTAATGATAGTTGTTTGATTATAGTTACAATTCTATGGTCATATGGTTATCGTCATTTTGTTAGTTGTATATAATTTAGTATTACACTTTTAAGACTACAGTTACAGTGTCACAATGACAAAGTTTAATTATAGAGTCATAGTTTTGTTTGTAATATTTTAATTATAGTGGTACATAATTATAATGATATAGTTATAGTGTTATAATGAAAGGTATATAGTTATAGTGATAGTCTTCACATTGTAGTGATTGTGTGGTTTTTTTATAGTTATGATATTCTGTTTATAGTTATATTGTTATGGTTATACTATTAGTGTTATGGTTTAGTATTATAGTATAGGGATGTAGTAATAATGTTATAAAAATATAGTTATAATTATAGAATTATGGTTTTAGTTATCATGTTATAAAGAGATTTAGGGCTATACTTACATTTGCAGTACTAAATCATAGATACAGTGCTTTCATATGGTTACTATGCTGTAGTATACTATGTGCATTTTGCCATTGTTGGATGGAGTGTTCTCTATATGACTGTTAGATCCAATTGATCTATAGTGTTGTTTAATTCCTGTACTTCTTGATTGTGTTTCTTTTTTATTAATTATCATAAATGAATATTGAAATCTCCTACTACTGTTTTTTGAGGTTTCTATTTCTTCAATTCTTCTGATGTTTGCTTTATATCTATAGAAACAATGATGTGTGTATGTATATAATTGTTATATCTTCTTAGGGAATTAACTTTGTATTTATTATACAAATTATATTATATTATATTATACAAAATCTCTTGTAACAGATTTCGACATAAAGTCTGTTTTGACTGGTACTAGTATAATCACCCCTGCTTTTTTTGTTTACATTGCATGGAATATTTTTTCCATCCTTTCACAGTTGACCTACATGTGTACTTAAATCTCAAATGCATCTCTTAGGCAACATATGGTTGAACTTTTTTTATCCACTCTGCCAATTTTGTATCTGTTGATTGGGGAATTTCATTCATTTAAATTTATGGTTATATTCATCTTTGCTGTTTATTATTTGTTTTCTGTATGACTTACAGCTTTTTAGGTCCCTCAGCTGCTCCCTTACTGCCTTCCCTTTTGTTTCATTGATTTTTTTTTGTAATGTTATGTTTTGATTCACTTCTCACTTCCTTTTGTATATATTCTATAGATATTTTCTTTATTGTTACCATAGGGATTTCATATCATGTCCTAAAGTTATAAAGAACCTATTTTAAACTGATACTAAATTAACTTCAATTGCATATAAACCTCTACCCTGTTATAGCCCTACCACTCCTCACTTTTTGTTATACATGTCACAAATCACATCCTTAGATATCATGCAACCAGTTAATATATTAACAATTATTTTTTATCTTTAAGTTTTAAATTTTGTATAACATTAAAAAGTATAGGCAGAATCCAAAATGGTTTTTACATTTGTCTGTATATTAAATTTTATTGGAGAATTTTATATTTTCATTCATTTTTGTCTTACTGCCTAGCCTCCTGTTCTTTCAACTTGAAAGACGTTCTCTAGCGTTTTTTGGCAGGTCTAATCGAAATGAGCTCCCTCAGCTTTTCTTTATCTGAGAATGTCTTCATTTCTCCCTTAGTTTTTGAAGTGCAGTTTTGCCAGATACATAATTTTTGTTTGACAGTTTTTTCTTTTAAAACTGAGTGTATCAACCTCCTGCCTTCTGGACTCCAAAGTTTTTGATGATAAATCTGCTAATAATCTTATTGAGGACCTCTTGTATATCACAAGTCACTGCTCTTTTGCTACTTTCAAAATTCTCTTTGTCTTTGGCTTTTTACAGTTTGATTATAATGTGTTTCAGTGTGAGTCCCTTTGAGTTCCTACTTGGAATTTATTGAGTTTCTTAGATACTTATTCATGTCTTTTATCAAAACTCAGAAGTTTACAGCCATTATTTCTTCAAATATTCTCTTTGCCCTTTTTTCTCTTGGCCTCACACAATGCATGTGCTATGTATTTGTGGGTGTTCCTTAAGTCACCTAGGCTGTATTTAATTTACTCCTATTTTTTTTTCTTTTTTCTGAGTTAATAATTTCCATTGTCTTATCTTCACATTTTGTGATTCTTTCTTGTGCCTGACCAAATCTGCTTTTCATTCTTTGCAGTGAGTTTTTCATTTCAGTTCTTGGAATTTTCAGCTCCAGAATTTCTTTTGGTTTGTTTAATGAAGGAGAAAAATGCTGCCTTCCTTTTCAATCCTTTGGAATTCATTCAACAAGATGGGGAAGGCTTTGCAACAATAGGAAAATATGCAACAACAGTGGCCTTCACCTCTTTGTTTGCATCTCTGTGATCAGAAGCAGCAATCAGTGATCATAGTAAAGATCCTTGTTATGTGGAGTTCATTTTGTTCACCCTGGCTCCCAGAACTTGTGGGCAAACTGCTCCAAGAACACATGCACGCTTGCCTGCCTTTGAATTGCAAGGTGGATCATTAGTACCTATACAGTGTTAAGAGCTGATTTGGAGTGAAATTAACCACAGTTTACTATCCAAGCTTTCCTTTGGGAGTTACAAGCCTTCTTTGGACTCTATAGCTCCAAAATCATCATGCCAGATAAGTTCCGATAGGGCCATTTTTGTCCGAAGTGGGGAGACAGATTTCTAATATTTCCTGCTCCATTATCTTTCATGAATCCTCCATTTCATGTAGACTTCTTGAAGTGTTTATTGATCTTTAGTGATGTCCTCTTATGATAATTAATTTTACTTATAATCGTGACTCGGCTATGGCATATCCGATAGCTAGTAAAACATTATTTCTGGGTGTGTATGTGAATGTTTGTGGAGGAAATTAACACTTGAATCAGTAGAATGAGTAAAGCGTATTCTCTTCATCAGTGTGAGCAGGCATTATCCTTTTCATTCCTGGCCTATATAAAAGTAGAAGTTAGAATAATGGTGAATTATTTTTATTTTTGAGCTATAACATCCATCTTTTTCTGCCCTTAGATATTACTGCGTCTGGTTCTCTGGCCTTTGAGTTTGCACCTGTAAACCACATTCCCTCCCAAGTATCAGGACTATTGCCTTAAACTGGGAGTTACACCATCAGCTCAACTGGTTCACAGGTCTCTGTACTTGGGCTCAATTATATCACTGGCTTTCCTGGTTCTCCCACTTGCAGTGTATCGTGTCATATATCAGTCTCCATAATTGCATAAATCAATTTCCAAAATAAATTTCCTCTTATATATCTATGTCTATATCTTATTGGTTCTGTTTGTCTGGAGAACTCTTAATACATGCAGTTTTCATGCCTGCACTTCATTAGACTCACCAAGGTTTATCAATTTTATTAGTCTTTTTAAAAAACTAGTTTGGTTGGTTCTGTGTGTAGTATAATTTTATCACATGAATTTAATTTGCTTTTACTTCCATTTTCTATTTTACCTTTGAGTTTAATGTGCTACTGTTTTTTCTTATTTCTGAGTTGAATTCTCAGCTTATTGATTTTCATTCATGTTTATTTTTAAATATATTAATTTCAGATTTTATATTCTCCTCTAAGTATTATTTTAATTTTGTCACTGAAGTTTAGGAGCTCTTTACTGAATTGAAACATCAACGACAAAAGTACATAAATTGCAATTTACATCTCAATTAATTATCATAAAGTGAACTCACCTGTTTAACCACTATCTGATTAAGCATAGGAGGTAACTAGCATTTCTGATCACCCTTTGTTCTCTTTCTTAATCACTTGTCACTGCTTCTTCTCTAAAGATCATCAGTATTCTAGCTTGTAATTTCATAGGTAAGTTTTGTCTGTTTTTGAAATTTAAATAATGGATTCATAAACTTGGTGTTCTTTTTGCACAGCTTCTTCCCCTTATCATTTTGTCTGTGAACTGCATCTATGCTGCATGTGAGCTCTATTTCTTTTAGAGTATTCCACAGAATTTCAATTTACAGAAATAATGCTGTAATGAAAAATATTGTGTATGTCTTTTGGTACAAATATTCTCCCATTTCTGTTTGTAAATACCTGATAGGGAATTTGCTAGATCAATTTTTGTAGATAATTTTTTGCAAATGATTGTACCAGCTTACACATTTATCAGTAATAGATGGTAGATCCAGTTACTTCACATGCTTTCCAATAATTATGGTATTTTCACTCTTAGTTTTATTTTTATTGTAGCATTTTTGATGGATGAGCAACTGAATCTCATTCTGGATTAAATTTTCACTTTCCTGATTATGGAAGATTTTCATATTTTCATATATATTGGCTCTTTGGGTAGTCTCTATTTAAGCTTCCTTTTTGTATTTCTATTAGGTTGTTACTCTTTCAATATTACTTATACTAGTTTTTTATACATTTTCTATACGAAACCTTTATTTTCCCAGTCTGGGGCTTTTGTTTTCCTTCTTTTAATGTATTTTCATGAATAGAAGCTATGAATTTTAATGCAGTTGGACTATGAAATTATTTTATTGAAAGGTGTGTCCATTTAAAGAAAAATTTTACTATTTTGGAATTAAAATTTATATCAGATTTTAATATTTATATCTATAAATAGTGATGGATTGATCTTTAGATTACCTGTATTATTTATATTTGACATATAATTGAATTTAATTTGTATTATATGTTGTTGCCTACTGTCATTACTTTCCAACCTTTGTTCTAATATATACATTAATTCTATTAATTTTTCTCTAATGTTGATTTTAGTCACATTCCACAATTTTGGTACATTACCATTCCACTCAACCAATCTTAATTTGAATTTTGAATTTTTTTATCTATAGGTTATTTAGAAATGTTTTACTTTCTTCTAAAGCATACAGACATTTTTATGGTTTTAAGAATGGATTATTAGCTTGATTCCTATCTTTTCAGAACATACTCTGTATGATTTTCATGTGTCATTTTAAAAAATTATATAAATATGCCATTTGTGCTTGACACATGTATGCTATGCCATCTGAGATAATTTATCGTCTCTCTCAAGAGTGTCCTTTAATGTTTATTGGAGTCTGATGATGACAAATAATTGTAGTTTTTGCTTATGTTAAAACGTTTTTATTACATATGCACTCATGGAGAATATTTGTGCTCAGTATAGCATTTATTCTACGTTAGAATTTTATTTCAGAACGCTGAATATATTATACCATTGTTTTCTGGCTCCCTTTTTACATTTGAAAACATGTTGAATTCTAATTGTTTATATTTAAAATTAATTTTTTTTGGATAATATTTTTTTTATTTTTCCCTTTATCTTCGTTTGACTCAAATTCCTCTGTATAGTTTTCTTCTAGTTTATCCTACTTAGTGTGCTTAGGTTCTTTTGAATTTGAATCTTTTCAGCCTTGTCCCTTTTAGACAAATTTCATTGTCTCTAAATTTGCTTTTGTCACATTTCCTCTATCCCTTTGCTGAAATGCCAATTACACATGCTAGAGTTTCATGCTTTATACACTCTGTCTCTAAACTTTTTTTGGTTTTGTATGCTTTATTCTATACAGTTTTATTATCTTTTATTTTCTAAGTATGTTTTTATTCCTCCAATCTATAGTTAAAACATACAATGAATTCTTTATTTTAATTACTATGTTTTTAGAATTTCCATTTAAGTTTTTTTTTTTTTTTTTACTTTGTCATTCTCAACTCAGTTTTTGATCTTGGTTTTTTACATAGTTGAAAAATTAGGTATACTTTAAGGTCTGTATCTAGTATTACCATTATTTTTACTTCCATGGTTTTGTTTTCAATGTTTGATTTTTTTTCCTTGATTTCTATTTGGTACATTTTTTGTTTCATTGTGTGTCTCATGTTTTATTTAGGATACTGCTTATGAAAAATATAACAGTAATTTCAGGCCAATTATGAATTTTTTTCTCTAAGCAGAAATTTACTTTTTATTCTGGCTGGTGTCTAGGGGCGCTGGTAATCTCTAATCACCTAAATCAAATAATAGGGATTGAGATGATTTAACACTGTGCTCCCATCACTGATAGTGATAAGTGCCATCTTATTTCTAGGATGTAAATCTTTAAACATTCCATTTCAAAGCTTGAGAATTTTACCAGGGTGTTCCCTCCTTGAGAGATTTTACCTCCGATTTTGTCCTCCTTCGCCATACAAGAGTCTCCAAATCTATTCTCAGTATTTTTGCCAGTTAATGCTTCTTTAGGAATTAGCAAGTGCCTCTTAAAAAAAAAAAAAAAAGCTACCATAAATGCTGGATACACCTCTGGGTTTCCATCTTCTCCCAAATCTTAGTTGCATAGGATTTTTACCACATTTCTAGCTCTGAATTGTCTTTTTTAATTGAAGTATAATAGATTTACAATACTGTGTTAGTTTCAGGTGTATAGCAAAGTGACTCAGACATACATATATATATATATATATATATATATATATATATATATATATATATATATATATTCTTTTTCAGATTCTTTTCCATTTAGATTATTACAAGATATTGAATACATTTCCCTGTGCTATAGAGTAAGTCCTTGTTCATTATTTTATGTATAGTAGTATATATCTGTTAATCCCAAACTCCTGATTTATTCCTCCATCCCCCCTTTCTCCTTTGCTAACCATAACTTTGTTTTCTTTGTCTGTGAATCTGTGTTTGTTTTATAAATAAGTTCATTTTCTATCTTTTTTAAGATTCCACATATAAGTGATATATAATATTTGTCTTTCTGACTTCAGTAAGTATGATAATCTCTGGGTCCATTCATGTTGCTGCAAATGGCATTATTTTATTCTTTTGTGGCCGAGTAGTATTCCATTGTATAGATATCCCACATGTTCTTTATCTAGTCATCTGTCGTTGGACACTGAGGTTGCTTCCCCATCTTTGCTATTGTAAATTGCACTGCTATGAATATGTGGTATGTGTATCTTTGCAAATTAGAATTTTTCCAAATATCTTTCCAGGAGTGGGACTGCTGAATTATATGGTAACTTTGTTTTTAATGTTAAAATAACCTCTGTACTGTTTTCTATAACCCCACTGAAGCCACATCTCTTCACCCACTGTTATAGTGCTGATATAGGCGAAGATTTCAGCTTGCCTCCCTGTGTACACAACCCCCTGATGGTTGTGTGCTCCCAAAACTCCTATCATCCAGAACTGTGCTGGCTGTGAACATTTTGTCAATAACGCTGCTTTGTTGGGGCCATGCTCCTCCCTTCTGTGTAGACAATGGGGCCCCTATGGCAGACCCACACTCTTTATTGTGGGCACCCTCAGTTGTGGCCTGGACCACACTCCTGGCCCTTCAGGCTGTCTTACACACAGCCAAATTAATCCTCTTCCCGGGTCTGTCCACTGAAGCCTGAGTGTCAGCATCCATGTGGCATGCATACCAACAAGCTCACATTCCAGGCTGGGAATTTCAGCGAAATGGCAAGGATTGTCTGTACTGGTCTCTCTCTACCCTGCCTACCACAAGCCGGCTCTTGCACTCTACTTTTGAGACTCTCAAGCTCCCCGACTGTCCCTGTTGACCTGCCAGCCAGGGAAGGAGGTTCCTGTGGTGAGGGAACCTTTCCTTTCTCACAGCTCCCTTCCAGGTGTGCAGGTCCCCTCCCGATTCCTTTTTTTCTCCTTTCATGCTACCCAATTATGTGGTGATGTTTCTGGCAGCTTTGTTTGCATGAGATCTGCCAGCTTTCAGGAGTTATTCTGTGAGAATTGCTCCCCACGTCAATGTACGTTTGATATATTTGTGGGAGAAGGTGAGCGCCACATTCTACTCTGCTGTCTTGATCTTCTCCTCTAAATTGCTTTTAAGCAGGTTTTTGTGGTATTGTGACTGTGCCAAGCTTTTCTGGTTTTACTCAGTAAGCAGGTATTTTTATGTTACCTAGATTGCCATCACTATTATTGGATATCTTTTCCTTTCTTCTTGCGGTGACTCTACAGTTTAGAATATTCTTCTTGTCATTCAAGTATGTTTCCTTATAGCTTCCACTACGTGATACAAATTCTGCCTCCAGAGTTTCATGGAAAATATGTGATCCAAATTCTGCATAATTACTTACAAAATATTCTTTTTTGATATAAACAAATTCCAGAGATACGTATTCTAGGGCTGGTATAGAAATTCTATGATTTCTAGTCTGTGGGCTACTTCTAGATTGTTTCCTTACAGTTCTAAGATATGGGTTCAACCTTAGGATGGACAGTGGCTTCTCCAGCTTTACTTACTGAGTCTGCATTCCAGCCACCTATTAAAAGGAAAAGAAGTGGCACCTCTACCTATGTAATTTCCAGAAGGTACATACATAATTTCTGATAAATCACCTTTTCAGAAAACCAGTAATATGATTGAACTTGTCTGCAAGGGAGGCTCCGAAATACCAGATTAGTGTTTGTATTTGTCAAAATAACAGACGAACACATATTGTAACACAGCTATTCGTCTATCCTCCTTCTCAGAATTGTCTCTATATTTCTTTTTATCCTTTTTTTCACATAACTTAGCATTTTATCCATCAGTCTAATTGTTGGTTACTGGGCATCTCTTATATATGAAGCATATTTTGGTAAGGGAATAAAATGTCTAATGAGACTTGGTCCCTTTACTGATATATTTATATGACCTGCTTAACATAAAATGTATGTTGTCACCTCTGTAACTTCATCAGTAGAGGCTAATATTGCATTAACTTTTTGGCAACTGAGTGATTTTTACTTGAAGTATGCTGAAGGAAAGTTTTTAAAGGGGCCGGTAAGCAATATTTCTCTGAATATTTATTCGTGTACATGTATCTCTATTAGATTTTTTTTATGTTAGATATATCCTCAATGTCTAGTGCATGGTGAGATCTCTGTTATCCAACAGTATTGCCCCTTATAGTATTTGCTCATGTGTGAGTTGTGTTATTGTAGTCTTAATGTACTTTTCCATATCCTTCCATAACAATAGCTACAACAGCATTCATAGAAATAGTCCAAAGGAATTCTATGGTATCTTGTCAAAAAACTTTTTCCTTAGTTTTTTTGTTCCTGTTTAGAAAATAGAGATGATTCATTTTGAATAATCTAATAGTAACTGCTATTCATCATTGCAGAAATTTCAAGAGTTCTGAGCTCCTAAACGTTTGTAGATAAGAACACATTCCCTGAAGATATCCTTACTGGCAGCAGCTGTAGGTTTATATGATTTTTTTTTAATCCATTTGCCTCTTCAACCATCAACTGTAACAGATGCTTATATAATCACAAATGAACATACACCACACACACACAAAACAGCTTTGCTGCTTAGAAATCTTAGTCAAAGGTGCCTCAGTATAATTCTATTCACATAGAAGAAACAGCAAAAAATAAAACAATTCAAAGCTGGAATCATTACCATTGCCAATTTTTACCAAAAGTCATACCTAGGTATTTATCACTTTGGAAATGACTGACTGTTCTTCTCAATTCCCGCTTTTACTTTTTGACCTGTGATCTGGAGGGCTAAATTATGTGAATTCTTAAGAAATCCTATTTATGGAAAGCTTTGGTTACTTCCTGGTTTTGTACTGCAAAATAAATAGTACTTGCTTTTTCTTCTTTTGTGGCTAAACAGCAAACCTATGGAGTGGACTTTGACTAACTGTTATCCCGTCCATGAAGAATTAATGAAACCATGTACAAGTGATTGTGCATATGCTTGCTGTATGCCATTCACTTCCCACAAAGCTATTCCGAATTACTTCTAAATTATTTTTAGGTTCAAGCAAATAGCTCCCTACCTTGCTGTCTTCTTTCTCAAATACCATGTCAAACCAAGCCCAGGAACAGAAATCATAGACTTTAACTGTACAGGTTCATTTATTTGTAAATTCATGGTGGGAGAAAAGATAAATTTAGGAGAGAATGAGATTTTGTGATCATAAAGTCATATATATGAGAAGGTTTATGAACAATAAGCAAACTTTACACAATACATCAGCTAGACCAGTTTTTATCTACAATTGTTCTCATTGTTTTTTGTGAAAGAATGTCTCTTCTACCCTTCTTTCCATACCTGATTTAATCATCCATTTTTTGATTTCTTAGGAAATACCTTGGTCTGCTTGCTGTTTGCTAGTGGGAGTTAGATAATCTGATAAGTAATTTTCAGAATTAATAAAGTATCCATCCCTGGTAGCTGTAAGCATTAGCAGGTGCTTTCTGGAAGCCGTATCTGAATCTTAAAAAACATAATCTAATGCTGACAATTTCAGATCGTAGAATAAACCTGAGAGCACAATTTGCAGTTTTTCATTTAGATGGCTACCTTCCGTATTTAAGTGGAGACCAATCTTGTTATGTTGATTGTAAGGCCTTTTCAAGATGCTTAGTATCTCCAGTCATCCATTATGACTCTAAAAAATTTTTACTGGCCTAACATTTCTTTTGTATACACTTTGGATGAGTATCGTGTGAGTACAGACAAAGGTGTAAAGACTTTTTGCTGATAAAATACTTGAGTAACAAGTAAGTAATGTCATTATATTCATGGTTTTCCTTTTTATGCAATAGTCTTCAGATTTATGTTGGTCTAAATAACCACTTTCATGGAGATTTTTCAGGTTAGAAAGCCCACTGAACAATGTACAATTCTTTATTTCTGGTCAATATTTCTAGCTAAATTTCAAGCATACTCAATTTCACGAAAAGTTGATCGACTTAATTGTGTTAATATGCATCAAGTTGTATTAACTTTTTGGATAAAAGTGTTACATATTTATACTAATAAAAACTTACATTTATCATGCAAGCCTGTTTGGAGAGGGTACAAGGGAAGATTGGAGACCAGGAGAGTGCTTATAAACGTCTATTTTGAGAGTTTAGCTAGAATGTGGAGTAGAGAAATAGAGGAATTGCCAAAGAGAAATGAACAGTATTTTTCTCAAAGATGAATGTTGTTATAGCAAGTTGCATTAACTTTGAAGAATGCTTTCATTATTTACCTAATTTATCGTTTCTAATTTTTTAAAAAATAATGCACTTTGATGCACCAATTATATTACTGAATAGTCTACCTGATTCTCCTAGTTCAACTCTCATTTGCATTAAAGAATATAACTCACAGTTACTGATCATAGGGTCATTCAATACGTCACTAATTGAAAACTGACATCAATATCGAAAAGACTTGATTTTCCTTTTAATCTACATTGTATAAGCTCCAGCCTCATAGAAATTATTTCAGTTACTTACAATTTGCTACATTCTCTCCTCCCTCTGGTCTTTTGTTTGTGTTGTTTCCCTTCACTCTTTATTCAGGATTAAATACATAGTAATCCTCCTTCAGGAAGCCCCCCAAAACAGCTCTGCCTCAATTCTGTATCTCCAGTCCACTTCCTATTTCATGCATCACAGCATTTTACTCTATTATGATTGCCTAAGTATGTATCTGTATGCCCCACTAAATTATAAGTTCCCTGGAACTCAACACTCTTCTTATTCATCATCTTTACCTTTGGATCTCTAGTACCTAATATAGCATCTGCCACATTGTAAGCACTCAAGAAATACTTGTTCCTGACTACCGGAATGTCAACAAATTAATAAATTAATAATATCTTACTATTTTAATCATTATTATGAGATTAATTGGCTTTTTGTTTTTAGATGATGAAAGCATACCTTAATAAAATGTGCAGTTAATATTTTCTGTCATCACATTGTGATGGTGGGTACACAGAGGAGCATTGTTAATCAGATATTACAGACTAGAAAGACAGACAAAAATTAACTCAGTTAATTGATAAAGATCTTGGCACGAGTATGTGGTAAACCTAAATCCAAATCTAGTCTTTAAACTCTCTGCCTGGATTTCATTATAACTTATATTACCCTGTCATTTCACTGTGCCTCGACTTTATATCCCTTGCCAAATACTCTTCCTTGATGGTAGTGCAGTAATCTATAAATAACAAATCCTGGCAATTCCTGTCCTCTGGGATTGTAGTAACAAATCTTTTTATTTTTTTTAAATACCAGTACCTAAAGGTATTATACATTTAAGTTTTCTTCCATTTGTAGACTTTTGTGAGATCCTTAATAAGTCACCAGGAGGTTTGTTTGATGCCAAAATTTGCCAATTATATCTTGAATGTTTATGCATTAGGATAGCACTTTGATTGTTTTTTTAAATATGTGGTGGTTTTGCAGCTTACAAATCAGCTATTTTGAAAGCTTGGGAAAAGGGAGAAAACTCTCACAGTATTTTCTTTCACAGAAAAAAAACATAGTGTTGCTATGAGGGACAAAGGGGAAAAACATGTTATACTATTTTTAATATTATTGTACTGATGAGGAGTTCGGAGTTTTACACTTCACTTTGCATTATCACATGGCTCTATAATTTTGTCCATGTACAACACTTAATTAAAAAGTCCTTTAAAATTCAATAACATGTGCATTTAAAAATATATTGACTCTGAATGTCTTTCAAATAAAACAGATCACAGATACATTTTAATATTGTTTATTCTGTTATCATTTTTATTAAGGTCAACTCCCACAAGAATGTCTATTGATCAAAAAATATAGAAAAGTAAATTTTTAGAAAATTCAGTTGAAATAGATTTTATTAAAAATAAATTGAGTAGCACATATTAAATTCATTAGATACAAGACTATACAAATAAGTGTAAGTAAAGTTTTAGAAGAGGTTTGTTCATTTTATTGATTGGGATGGTTCCACATATACATATAACTGAACATCTGAATCACACAATATTTCAAAAAGCATTATATCTGGTCAGTTTCTTATCAGGAGATTTCTATATAATATAATGGCCCCATGGAAATAATTCAGAAACCTAAATAATTTCAATATAAATAAAATGATTATGCTGTTTAGTATTTGCTCCTATTGTTTCATTAGCTTTTCCTCTCAAAAATTCAAACTTCTATCTGTATTCAGTTAAAGGAATATTTTTCTCTTACTGTTTTCTTTACAGTAGGAAATATATTATGATGTTAGATTCTGTTCTTTCTTAAAATATTTTATAATGTACTTGTTAAATGTTGCAAGCATTGGTCAGAAATTGTTTCCCATCATATCTTAAATCCTCTATATCCTTCTCTGTCATTATTCAAAGACCTCAACATTCCCTGACCAAGGAGTATAGTGGGGTGCCTTGCTAATTGGCATCAGGTAACTCCATCATTACAGGCTTTTATACCACTATAGCTAGTAATCATATTATGCAGTACACTGACAGTTTTGAAAGTCAAGCTAACAGATCTTCATTAAATGGACGATAATACATCTGAGGAATTCTTTCAAAGTGGTTGGATTTGGATTTGACTCTTTGAAGTCGGTTTATTGTTGTTGTTGAATTAATCCTTATAAAAATAAACTTAGTGCTTATGAACAGTAGCCAGAAGCTCCATATGGGTATTATTTTTCTTGGCTTTTCCACTTTGATTACTTTTGTTGACTATACCATCAAACATCTTGTAATGTGAATCCCTGATGTCCTTTATTCTTATAAAGTGCTTTTATAATAGAAGTAAATGTTTTCTCTCTTATGTTCCAATAACCACAAAAGCTTTATTAGTCTTTGCTTGTGACTTACTGGCAGGATTCATTCAACAGTTCCATTTATTAAAGATTTGAGGTTAAATAAAGGTTTGGATGTGGAGTTATATCTACAGAGAACTCCAGGTAGTAAATATAATTTGATAATAGGGAAAATTATCCGTAGGAAATGAATGAAGAGAACATCAATATGATATTGGTTAAAAAGATTTTTATTAGGATTACAATTCTGAAAGTCACTTAATGCCCTTTGATTGTATTTTCTTTTCCTTTTTCTTGTTTTTCCCTGAAAATCAAACAAAAGGGAATCTATGGGTATCCTACAGATCAATAACAAATACAACAATTCTGGTTTTTATATCTTTCAAAACTATATCTAAAAGTAATCCAGTGAAAAATTAGCTGTGACCTACCATTTTGCTTTAAACATAGTAAAGTGTGCTTGGATCCTTTTATGTTCTAATTGATAGGAATCTTCTGTGTCACTTCAGGATGAATTCAGAATGCATAACTACTGAAGATATTGTTAAAACGTAACAGAAATTATACCTTAGAAATAAGAAATTCTTCAGGAAAGATAATATGCTGTTTAAATTGAGAAAGGGAAACACAGTCAAAAACATAAGATTAAGGTATGAATATGAAAACATGGAGATGAAATTGAATTCTTTTTCAAAGACCAAAAAACTGAATTTAAGAAACAGAAGGAGCTTGATTGGTAGCAGATGACTTGGCTGCATGCTTCACAAAAAGATGGTATTGCGTTCTGCTCCATGGAAGTTAATGTGAATATCCACACTACTCAGAAAGCCCTTAAATCTTCATTTATTTATTCTCATTCAGTATAATAAACTCAGCTTCTGCCTAATGATTTGTAGTAGAGAAGGAGAGAAACACTCTTAGGATAATAAGTTAATGGCAAGGATAAGACATATTTACAGATGACAGATTTTTTTTTAAAACAATTGTTGAGATAGAATTCATATACCAAAAACATTCATCTATTTAAAGTGTAGCGTGCAGTGGATTTCAGTATATTTAAGGAGCTGAGCAACCATCATCCATCACCAAAATGGGTGATATGATTTTGGAATATTAGACCATCCCTTGAATTCCTGGGGTAAATCCCACTGGTTCTTGGTGCATAATCCCTTTTATATATTTCTGGTTTCAGTAAACTAGTATTGTGTTAATGATTTTTTTCCTTCAGCTCATAAGAGGTCTTGATTTATGATTTCCTTTTCTTGTGATATCCTGTCTGAGATTTTGATATCACATTATTACTGGACTCATAAAATAAGCTGGGAAGTATTCCTTACTCTTCAATTTTGAGAAAGATCATGAAGGATTAGTATTAATTATCTTAAACGCATGCTAAAATTCTCCAGTGAAGCAATAATATCCTGGTCTTTTATTTTCTCAGTAGTGTAAACATTGCTAATTTAGCCTGTTTGTTACAAGTTTGTCTAGGTTTACTGTTTTATCTTGAGACAGTATTTGTAGTTGGTCTTTTTCTAGAAATTGATCCATTTCTCCTAAGTTATCTAATTAGTTGATGTGTGATTGTTTAGAGTGTTCCCTTATAATCCTTTTGTTTTCTCTAAGGTAATTATTAATCTCCTCTTTTTCAGTCATGATTTTTAGTAGTTTGTTCTCTCTCTCATATCAGACTAAGTTTGTCAATTTTTTCAATATTTACAAGAACAAATTTTAGTTGTGCTGATTTTCTCAATTGTTTTTCTTTTCTCTAGTGTATTAATTTATGCTCTAATCCTAATTATTTTCTTTCAGTTCCTTTTGGTTTGGTTTTCTTTTATTTTTCAAGTTTTGTAAGTTCGAGGGTTAGATTATTACTTTAGGATTTTTATTCTTTTTAATATAGGTAATTATAACTATTTTTAATTTATATTTTATTAAGGTAATATTGATTTATACTATTATGTATGTTTCATGTGTACAATATTACATTCCTACTGTGTTCTCATTACCAAAAATTTAGTTTCCATCCATCACCACACAGTTGATCTTTTTTCCCATTTCACCCTCCCCTCCCTCTCCTCTGATAACCAATATTCTGTTCTCTGAATTATATGTTTGTTTTTGTTTGATCTGGTTTTTTAATTTATTTTGGTTTTGTTTGTGTAATTTTTTGTATTCCGTATATGAGTGAAAGGCAATTCCAACAGTGACTTTACCTCTACTGACTGCTTTTACTGCATCTCATCAGTTTTTATTTTCATTCATCTCAGTGTACTTTCTAATTACTCTTGTGATTTTTTTCTTTTACCAGTTAGTTATTTAGGGATGTTGTGTTTTTTTTCCCACATAATTTTGAGTTTACCAAGTTTTGTTGTGATTTGAATTTCCAATTACATTCCAGTGGAGAATGGACTTTGTATGCTTTTAATAA
Organism: Camelus ferus; assembly: GCF_009834535.1. Lineage (NCBI taxonomy): Eukaryota > Metazoa > Chordata > Mammalia > Artiodactyla > Camelidae > Camelus > Camelus ferus. The sequence goes on along the minus strand of NC_045732.1, from coordinate 98,080,337 downwards.
TTTAAAAATTATTGAGGATTATTTTATGGCCGAACATAAGGTCTAACCTGGAGAATAATTTGTGTTCATTTGATCTAGTTATTGTATGGTGGTGTTCAAATCTTCTGTTTCTTTGTTAATCTTTTGCCTATTTGTTCTATTCATTATTAATTGTGCTGTATTCAAGTCTATATTATTATTGTATTTTTTATTTCTCTCTTTATTACTGTCAATTTTTGTGTCATGTCTTTTATGGCTGTTTCTTTTGGTGTATATATGGGCTCATACTTTTTATATATTTTTAATAGATTTACCCTCTTACTATTATATAATGTCTATCTTTATCTCTAGCAAGATGTTTCAAATGCTATTTTTGATATTAAAATAACCCCTGTAACTGTCTTATGTTGTTGTTTGCATGATATGTTTTTTGCCTTTTTACTTTGAAAATATTTGTATATTTGAGGGTAAACTGTGTTGCCTGTAGATAGCATATATTTCGATTCTTTTTTTTTTAATCCACCAAAAAATCCTGTCTTGGGACTGAATTTTTAATCAATTTTAGTTTAATTTTGTTACTGTCATAGTTGGGTTTCTATCAATTCTTTTAGGTTATCCTATTTTTTAACATATAACTGTTTCTAGTAGTCTCTTATGATCCTATGCATTTTTTGTTGTGTACATTTTAATGTCTCCTCTTTTATTTCTGATTTTATTAAATTTTGTCTCTTTTACTTAATGTAGTTAAAATTTGGCAACTGTATCATTTCAGAAAAACAGCTATTAATTTTATTGATCTTTTCTATTTTCTGATCTCTATTTTTGTTTTGATCTTTTAATTTCCTTTCTTTGCTAATTTGGGCTTAATTTTTTGTATTTCTAACTTGTACAATACTTAGAGGTCTATTTTGAGGTATTTCTTTTTTCTTAATATATGCATTTATCACATTGAATTTCTCACTAAAACTGATTTTGCAGCATCTCATATGTTTTGATGTTTTATGTTTACATTTTCATTTGTTTCAAGATTTAAAAATTTTTCTTTTTGCTTTCTTCTTTGTCCCATTGGTTTTGCAAGCAAGTACTGTTTAGCTTCACAATGTTTATAAATTTTCTATCTTTCCTTTTGTTGATTTCTAGTTTCATGCCACTGTATTTGAAAAAAGATAGTTGGTATTATATCAGTCTTCTTAAGTTTGCTAAAATTTGTTTGTGACCTATGTTACGATCTTTTCTGGAAAATAATCTGCATGCACTTGAGAAAAATGTTTATTCTGCTGCTGTAGCATGAAAAGTTCTATACATGTCTGTTAGGTTAATTTCATATAAGGTAAAGTTTAGGTTCAACATTTCATTTTTGGTTTTTGGTTTTTTGTTTTTTGTTTGGATAATTACCCATTGCAGAAGTTGACATATAAAATCCCTTACTATTACTGTATTGCCTGTATCTCCCTTCAGTTCTCTTACTATTTGCATACTATGTATATTCTGTTGTTGGGTGCCTATATATTTATTACTATGATATTTTTGATGAGATAACCCCTTTACTATTATGTAATGACTTTCTTGTCTCTTATTAAAGTTTTTTTTAAAACCTATTTTGTCTGTTATAGTTACTGCTATCATCACTTCATTTGGTTTCTACTTGCATAGAATGTCTTTTTCCATCCCTTTACATTCCAGCTATGTGTGTTCTTAAAGTTGAATAGTCTCTCTTAGGCAGTATACAGTTGTCTATTATTTTTCCATCCAGTATCTCTGTGCCTTTTAAATGGAGGACTCAATACATTTACATTATAGAGTAATTATTGAAATGTAATGACTTACTAATGTCATTTTATTAATTCCTCTTTGGTTGTATTATATTTCCATTGTTTCTTTTTTCTTCTCTTTTTGTCTACCTTTGTAAAGTTGTTGATTTTCTATCATGGTGTGCTCTCCTTCCCTTCTTTTCATCATTTGTGACTCTAGTATGGAATTTTGCTTTCTGGTTATCATGAGGCTTACATAAAACATCTACTATTTAAAATAGTCTCCTTTAAGCTTATGCCAATTTAACTTTGATTATACACACGCACTCTACCTTTTTAATTCATTCCTTTTATTTTTTGATGCTATATTTTATCTATTTTTGTATTGTGTATTTATCAATAAGTTATTTATGCTATGGTTATTTTTTAAACTTCTAGACATTTCACCTTTATTCTAGACTAAAGTCATTAATATTTCACTATATTACATAACTAGAGTATTCTGAATTTGTTTTCTGGTCTCTATTTCTTTATTTTTGTTCTGATCTTTTAATTTCCTATGTTCTTACCATTACCAGTCTTATATATTTCCATGTATTCTCATGTTACTAACTAGAAAGCATTTCTTCATTTCAGTTTAAAGAATTCCTTTCAACACTTCTTGTAAGGCAGGTCTTGGGGCAATGAGTTTCTTCAGTTTTTGTTACTCTGGGAATTTCTTTATCTCTCCTTCATTTTTGAAGGGCATTATTTTCAGAGTATTCTTGGTTGACATTTTTTCTTTTAGTATTTTGAATATATAATGCCATTCTCTCCTTGGCTATAAGTTTTTTGATGAAAAATTAATTGATGATCTCGTGAGAGTTTCTTTGTAATTTGCAAACTTTATTTTTCTTGCTGCTTTTAAATTTCCCTCTTTATCTTTGATTTTTGACTGTTATATTACAATATATCTTGGAGATGATCTCTTTGAAGTTTTTTTGGTGACTTACGAATAACTTGTACATCGATACCTAAATTTTACCCCAGTTACGCGAAATTCTCATCCATTATTTATTTACATAAGCTTTTTGTCAAATTCTTCCTCTCTTCCTTATGAGATGATAATATAATTTACTTGTTATTTCTTCTCATGGTATGATAAAACCATTGATCATATAGTTTTTCTTCACTTTTTTATTTCTGTGTTTTTGGTTCTATTTGGACTGGATAATTTCAAAGTAAGCATCCTGTAATTCATAGATTCTTTATTTTGTTTGATTTATGCACATGTTGATGATCTGTATTGCATTTTTCATTGCATTTATTTTATTTTGTAGCTCCAAATGTTCTATTTCCATTTTTTGACTTCTATTTGTTTGTTAATCTTCTCATTTTCTTCATGTATTATTTCCTGATTTTGTTAAATTACTTTTCTATGTGTTCTGATAGCTTATTGAGCTTTTATAAAACAGCTATTTTTCATTGCATTTTATATTGGGTAAATTGATGATCTGTCTTTGGAGTTGGTAAATGGAAGATTATTTTTATTCTTTAGTGATATCATGTTTCTTTGCCTTTTCATGTCCCTTTAAGTCTTGTATTTTTGTCTATCTTTATATTTAGAGTAGCAGTCACCTCCTCCAGCTCTGCTGACTGACTTTAGAAGAGAAATGCCTTCCATCAGCACAGATAGGGGTCCTTAGTCTTTCTGAGATATTCCATGTATAGACCTGCTCCTTGCTTCTTGCTGCACATTTCTTAAGTTCGTATGCCTTTTTTCAATTTTGAAATTCACCCGGCCAGGTTCTGAGTTTCTGGCAACCTCCTTTTTCTTTACCAAGGATGGAGGTAAAGCTCAAGTTTGTTATCTCAACCTGGCCTGAAGATTCAGTCCAGTCCTCTTGGTGTGCTTATTAGCTATCTGCCAAGGCTTGTTTTTGCTGTCACTGAGAGTACAGAAAGTGAGTCAGCCACAGGATGGGGATGTGTATGCAGGAGAGATGCATGATACAGTGGGATTCCCATTTACTAGCTGGGAGAATGTAGAAGTCAAGTGGCCCCAGTGTTGCAGGACAATAACAGAACACAGTAATCTGCTGTATTTATACTAGGAACAAAATATATGAAAATGATATAACAAAAAATCTAATTCACAATAGCGTAAAAAGTAAGATATGAAGTATAATTTAGCTGAGGAGGTGAAAGATCTCTACACTGAGTAGTATAAGATATTGATAAATTAATATTGCTAAATGTCTTTGTGACCCAAGGCCATGTATAAAATTCAACACAATCCCTAACAAAATTCCACTGTTTAAAAACTTACTGGTTGTGATAAATCTATAGTCAAATTCAGATTTTCTAATATTGTAGTGGTGGTACATAATTCATTTATGATTCTACTTTAAAAGTTAAAAAACAAATGTATTAAAAATAAATGTTACTATAATAATTTGCTATTAGATATATAATATAAAAAATGTAATGTGTAACATCAGTAACCTAAAAGATGACAAGGAGTCAAGTGAAAATATAAAGTTTATGTATATTATTGATGTTATCAAAAACATGATATTATAAAAAGATAATAATTTATTATGGAAGACCCATAATAACCACAAAGGAAAAAACTTCTTATAGATACATTAATAATATAATAAAGGAATCAAAGCATAACATCACAAGAATTTATCAAATCACAAAAAGAAAGGGAAGAAGAAACAAGGAATCTACAAATGACTCTGAATATAATGAACAAAATGTCAATAGTAAGTCTTTATATATGTTACTGTAAATGTAAATGGATTAAATTCTCCAATCAAAGCACAGAATGGCTGAATGCATTAAAAACAAATAAAAAACCAAGATTCAGTGACAGCTACTTATAAAAAAGACTCATTTTAACTTGAAGGACACAAAAACAGTGAGACTGAAGGGATGGAAAAAGATATTTCAGTCAAATGATTATCAAAAACAGCAGGGGTACCTATACTGAGATAAAACATACTTTAAGTTAAAAATTGTCAAAAGAGATAGAAGTAATTATATAATTATGAAAGGGTTAAACCATAAAAAAAGAGAAAACAGTTGTTAATATTTATTTACCCAATATTGGAGCACCCAAACTTATTAAAGAAAAGCAAATAGAACTACCAGGAAAATAACAGTAAAATAGTAGTTGGGGGCATTAATACTCAACTTTCTACAATGGGTATATTATGGAGACAGAAAGTCAATAAGGGAACAGTTGATTTAAACAATGCTATAGACCAAATAATCGTAACAGGCATAGACAGAACAATCCATTCAACAGTAGCCAAATACACATTTTTTCTAAAATTCACATGGAATATTTTTGAATATGTATCATATGTTAGGGCAAAAAACAAGTCTCAAAAAATTCCAAAAGATAGAAATTATATAAAGTATATTTTTCAAACATAATAAAATGAAATTAGAAATCAATAAGAGGAGATAATCTGGAAAATTCAAATATACATGGAAATTTAAAAATGCACTCTTGAATAAGAAATGGATTCAAGAAAAAATCCGAAGAGAAAAAAATTGAGGAAAATGAAAAAGGGAACACAATATACAAAAACTTATAAGATTCAGCAAAAGAAGTTCTGAGAAGGTAGTCTATAGAGATAATGTATCTGTCAAGAGGTATTTTCTGATTTCCTCTTTGATTTCTTCATTGACACATTGTTTTTTGTTTTTTTTTTTTTAGTAGGATGTTGTTTATTGTCTGTGTGTTTGTCCTTTCCTCATTTTTATTCTTCTTAGTAATTTCTTGTTTCATATTGTTATGGTCATAGAAAATAATTCTTGATATAATTTCTATTCAGGTAAACTTGATATAATTTCTATTCAGTTAAATTTGTTGAGACTTGTTTTGCTTCATAGCATGTGTTCTATCCTGTAGAACGTTCCATGTGCGGATTGAAAAGAATGTATATTTTGCTTTTTGGGGGTAAAATGTCATGTAGATATCTAGTAAGTCCAACTGGTCTATTGTGTCATTTAAGACCACTGTTTCCTTATTGATTTTTTTTGTCTGGATGTTCTGTCCATTGGTGTAAATTGGGTTTTAAAGTCCCATACTATTATTGTATTATTGTCAATTATCTCCTTTATGTCTGTTAATATTTCCCTTATATATTCATTTAGGTGTTTTCCTATATTGGATGCATAGATGTTGCATGGATAATATCCTCTTCTTATATTGATAACTTAATTTTTATATAATGACCATTTTTGTCTTTTCTTGTATACTTTGTTTTAAGCCTGTTTTGTCGGTTATGAGTATTGCTACCCCGTTCCTTGTCATTTCCAATTGTATGAAATACCATTTTCCATCCCCTCACGTTCAGTCTGTGTGTATGTGTAGCTCTGAAGTGAGTCTATTGTAAGCAGCATATAGATGGATCTTGGTATTTTTTTCTTCTATCCACCAGCCACCCTCTGTCTTTTGATTTAAGAGTTAGTCCATTGATATGGAAAGTAATTATTGATAGGTATGTACTTATTGCCATTTTATTACTTGTTTTCCAGTTGTTTTTATAATTCTCCCCTGTTCTTTCATTCTTTTAGTAGTTTCTTCCCATATAGGTTGAGTATTTTCTGTATTGGTTTGCTTGTGTTTCTTTGTTTTTGGTTTTTTGTGTCTATCATAGATTTTTCATTTGTGGTTACAGTTGGGTTCATATATGTTGACTTTTAACTATATGTACTTGTTTTAAACAGATAGTCCTTTAAGCTCAAACACATTCTAAAAGATTTACAGTTTATACTCCCCTCCCCCACATTTTATGTTTTTGGTGTCATATTTTATATCTTCATGTTTATTCTTTTACTGATTATTTTAACATTGATTTTATAATGTTTTATTTTTTAGTATTCTTACTACCTTATTTAAGTTGTTGATACTCAGCCTTTATCGTATATTTTCCTTTACTAGTGGGAATTTTGCTATCCTATACATTCTTACATGCTCTTATAGCCTTCTCTTTTTGCCTTTGAGAAAACCATTTAACATTGCTCTTAGTATAGTTTTGGCACATATAAACTCTTAAGTTTTGCTTGTTTGAGAAGTTCTTTATCTATCCTTCAATTCTAAATGATAATCTTTTTAGGCAGAGTATCCTAAGTTTTGTGTATGTTCCTTTCATCATTTTGAATATATTATGGCCTTCCCTTCTAGCCTTTAAAGTTTCTACAGAAAAATTGGCTGATGATCATACCAGAATTTCACTGTGTATGACACTATGTCTGTCTCTTGCTGTCTTTAGAATTCTCTTTTCATCTTGGTATAGATCTTTGGGTTCATCTTGTTTGGGATCCTCTGTGCTTTCTGTACCTGGATATCTTTTTCTGATGTTGATAAGCTTGACTTTGTCCCTCAGATCCCTTAAATTTTTCTCATTTTAAAATTTACTTTTCTATCTGCGGTTCTAATTAGGTTATTTCCATTAGTCTATCTTCCAAATCACTCATGAATTCTTCTACATCACCTATTCTGGTCCTTCCTTCTATGGTTTTTCTCACTTCAGTTATTATATTCTTCAGTTTTGACAGGTTCTTTTTTATTTTCTAGCTCCTTATAAAAATTCTCTTTCTTTATTAACAGTGCTTTGAATTATTTTTTCTTGTAAACTATTTATATCTGTTTCATTAGTTGTTTTTTCATGCGTTTTCTTTTCCTATTTCAAATGAAACAAATTCCTATGTCTTTTCATTTTGATTAACTTTCTCTGCCTCCATGTAATTAGGGAAACAGTTATCTGTTGCAGTCTGAAAAGGGTGTCATTTAATGCACTACCTTTGTAAGGGCCAGTAATGGCTGCTCCTACCCTGTTCAGATGCCACTTAAGTTCTGAGCTGTCTTTTTTTCTCACAGCTGAGCTCTCCCCTCAACCTCTGCCACCCTCACCAAGGTTTCAAGTGACATTGTGAAGTAAGTGGGATGGGAATGTTCACTTGAGTCAGGCTGTTGTGCAGTGGGGCAGTCACATGACATTGGCCAGCCAGTCATGCAGTCCCAGTCTGCTCCCTCTGTCCTGCTTAGGGACCAAGCGAGCATGTGTGCAGAGTCCAGGCTTCCCACAGCCTTCCTGTTATTCCCACTGGTCACTGAATGAGCCAGTAGGGCTCAGCTTCCCATTGTCACATCCCAGGCTGTAGTGCCCAATGTGTGGCTTGAACTTTTCACTCCCCAGGGACTCTTTCCACCCCTGTAATCCCCCTTTTCCTCTGATTCCCATCTCAGAAGCACAGATCCCTACCTGAATCTGTGTGGATTTTTGTTACAGCCTTAGTTGTACAGGGGTCTTTCTGCCAGTCTCCAGTCAATTTTCAGTGAGAGTTGGTTTACCTGTAGATGTATTTTTGAAGTACTCATGAGGAAAAGTGAGTTCCTCATCCTTCTACTCTGCTATCTTGATCTGTCTGTTATCATTGATCTTTGATGTTACTATTATAATTGTTTGGGGTACCACAAACCTTGACACTGTAAAGTGAAAACTTAATCATTAAATATGTGTGTAGTGAGTGCTCCACAGTCCAACCATTCCCCATCTCTCCCTCTCTTCAGGCCTCCCTGTTTCCTGAGATACAACAGTATTGAAGTTAGGTCAATTAATAACCTCATAATGGCTTCTAAGTATTCAAGTGAAATTAATAGCTGCACATCTCTCACTTTAAATCAAAATGTAGAAATGATTAAGCTTTGTGAAGAAGGCATGTTGAAAGCTGGAAGTTAGGCCTGTTGTGCCAAACAGTTAGCCAAGTTTTTCATGCAGAAGAAAAGTTCTGAAAGAAATTAAAAGTGCTACTCCAGTGAATACACAAATGATACAAGAGCGAAACAGTCTTTTTGCTGATATGGAGAAAGTTTTGTATGGTTAGAAAATGAAACCGATCACAACATTCCCTTAAACTGAAGTCTAATCCAGAGCAAGGTCCTAACTCTCTTCAATTCTATGAAGGATGAGAGTCATGAAGAAGAAGCAGAAGAAGAGTTTGAAGCTAGCAGAGGTTGTTTCAAGAGATTTAAGGCAAGAACCCATCTCCATAACATAAAAGTGCAAGGTGAAGCAGCAAATGCTGATGTAGAAGCTGCAGCATTACTTAGAAGATCTAGCTAAGATAATGAAGGTGGCTACACTAAACAACAGATTTTCAGTGAAGATGAAACAACCTTCTGTTGGAAAAAAGATGCCACCTAGGACTTCCGTAGTGAGAGAGAAGTCAATGCTGGCCTTCAAAGTTTCAAAGGACAAGCTGACTTTCTTGTTAGGGGCTAATGCAGCTGGTGACTTGAAGTTGAAGCCAGTGCTTATTTACCGTTTAGAAAATCCTAAGGCCCTTAAGAATTATACTAAAGCCACTCTGCCTGTGCTCTATGAAACAACAAAGTCTAGATGACAGCACATCTGTTTACAGGGTTTATTCAATATTTTTAACCCATGGTTGAGAACTACTGTTCAGAGAAAAGATTCCTTCAAAAATACTACTGATAATGGGTAATGCACTTGTCTGGTGGAGATAGACAATGAAATTAACATTATCTTCATGCCTGTTAACATAACACCCATTCTGCAGCCTGTGGACCAGGGATTCATTTTGAATTTCAAGTCTTATTATCTAAGAAATTCATTTTATTAAACTATAGCTTCCATAAATAGTGATTTCCCTGAAGGATTTGAGAAAAGTACATTGAAAATATTCTGGAAAGGATTTACCATTCTAAATGTCATTAAGAATGTTTGAGTTCATTGGAAAAGGTCAAAGTATTCATATTAACAGGAGTTAGGAAGAAGTTGATTACAAAACTCATAGATGACTTTGAGGGTTAGTTCAAAACTTCAGTGGTGGAAGTCATTGCAAATGTAGTGGAAATAGCAAGAGGACCAGAATTAGAAACAGAGCCTGAAGATGTGACTAAATTACTACCGTCTCATAATAAAAATTTAATGGATAAGGATTTGCTTCTTATGGAAGAACAAAGAAAGTATTTTCTTCAGATGGAAAACTTTTCTTTGGGAAGATGCTGTGAAGATTGTTGAAATGGTAACAAAGGATTTCTAATATTTTGTTTACTCAGCTAATAAAGTAATGGCAGGGTTTGAGAGGATTGACTCCAATTTTTAAAGAAGTTTTACTGTGGATAAAATGCTATCAAACAGCATTGCAGGCTACCTAGAAATCGTTCATGAAAGAGAGAAACAGTTGACATGGGAAAATTCCTTCATGTCTTATTTTAAGGAATTGTCTCAGATACTCCAGACTTCAGCAACCAGTACCCTGATCAGTCAGCAGCCATCAACATCAAGGCAAGACTAAACAGCAAAGATTTTACAACTCACTGAAGGCTCAGATGATGGTTAACTTTTTTTTAGCAATAAAAAGTATTTTTTAGTTAAGGTATGTGTATTGGGCTTTTAGATAAAATGCTATTGCACACTTAATAGATTACAGTATCATGGGAAGATAACTTTTAATGCACTACTGGGAAAGCAAAAAATTAGTATGACTCAATTTATTGTGATATTCACTTTATTGTGATGATCTGAAGTCAAACATTCAATGTCTCTGTGGTATGCCTGTAATTACTTGTATTATTTCACTTTTTACTTTTGTGATATTCCCATCTCCCTAGGGACATTCTTTCTATTTTCTCTGGTGGGTGGAAGAATTACTCCTGTGGCCACTAGGTCCCCTAAACTTGCAGAAACCAATGATTTAGCTTTCAGAAGCACAATTCTCCAAGTGGGTCACTGGAGTGATTGTTAAGAGTGGTTATCCCTGCTTTTCACTTCTTGATTCCCAGACTCATGAATTTTAACTAACTGTCACACAGTACTATATCACATTTATTGCTTTTGGTTGTGTCTAGTACCCTGGGAGGTACCAATTCCCAGCTTTCACCTTGACCACACCTTTTGTGGGTCATATTATAATTCTATGGCAGTGTGGGATATGCAGTATGGATACTACTAGTGGATCATGTAGTCTTGCTCCATTCCCAAATTCCCTGTGTTGTAAAATGGTCCCTTTGGCCAGTGAACTTTTGTGGTGGAATCCATGTTAGGTTTGTTCAATGAACTGTTAGGGTGGAATCTCACTTTAGGATAATAAACATTGTGCAAATGTTCAAATAATAGTGTTAGCTAAAGAATCTTCGGACAGGAAAAATAAACTTATATACACAGAATACATGTCAGTTCCAATCAAAATGAATCATATATCCTCCCAAGATTGAAGAGACCTAATATAATCAATTTTTACACAAAGTAGCTAGTGAGTCTCTATGAGAGATAATGCTGTACCAAGGCTCAGCATTGGTTTCTGTTGCTTCCAGATTGGATATTTGGCAGCAGCATTTGTTAGATTACCTTTGAAGAATGGAAGCCCATAACACTGAATCCTTGCTTAATTTCCATCACTGCCATTATGCTACTCACTTTGTTTTCATTCCCATAGGTCCACCTACATGCTCCTTCTCTGTGTCCTTCCAAAGATCTTTCAATCTTATTTCTTCCAGTCCCTTGACTTACTGTCCAATTCATTGGTCACTGCCTATAAATCTGTATGTATTATATTCTCAGACCATATCACTTTCCAAACAAGTGGTTGACCAGGAATATTATTTGAACCTCTCCTCACTGAGATGATTTAACTTCACTCCTTATGTTCAAGGACTGAATTGGGTTGTAGTGCTGAACATACTTTTTTTGTTTGTTTTATCCATGTAGCAAGCCTCTCTATTCATTAGGTGATCTCAACCTTTTGCATCCTCTGCCAGTTTGCCTTATGGAAATCCATACCAATGTGTTCATAGATGTGAGCTAAAGAGAAATGCTATTGTAACATTTATCTATGACATTGAGATTTAGAGTACCTGATTGTACAAATTACCTGTGTCCTCTGGCCCTTCTTATATATAATTTTAGATTATACTACTGTAATTTTAAATGGATTGCTATTGGAGCCTCCTGACCTTATGACTTGGTGAGTCTGACAGAAGCCCAGTCCTGTTGGGTAGTTCTGGCAGCATGATCAGTTTGTGTTCCATTCTCAAGTGCTCTGTTTTTAGCACATCCAAATAGCATTCCAGAAACAGTGTTTTGAATAGTATATAGTCTCTACCAGGGAAGGCTTGGTTTTACTATAGAACTCTGAGAGTTTCCATTGGTATTTTTCAATTGGAGTTTTCCATAAACGCTGTACAGCATATTTTCTTACCACATATGAGTATGTTGGACTTGTTGAATCATATGAAAGATGTAGGAGGATATCTTGTTCTGCAACTTAGACCCAGTGTTTGACCTTTTCCTCATCTGGGTTTTACTGAAAGCTGTCACTTTTTTTCTGTTACTTGGGAAATGGATTTGTGCAGAATCTACAGGCATGGAAATATAGTGCACCCAGAACCCAAAGAGGACTTCCATGTATTATCTTTTTTCCTTCATGGTGACTGTTGGGCGGGATGACTTGGCATGCTTCAGACCACTTAATATCTAAAAATTTCATTGACATTTCAGGCCACTGAATCTTTAGAGTGTTTATTTGCTAGCCTGTGGAGCTCACGTGTCTTTTTAAGACCTACAACTAGATGCTACTTCTTGTACATTTGTTCTCGTTAACATGAGGGATGTATGTAATAAGTATAGTAAGTCAGTGTGGTTTACTGCAAAGTGTACAGTGTAGATCTCTTAGTACTGTATTATGACAGAAGTTATGAGACATATGTCTATGGATGTTGTTTTTTCCTATGTGAATGAAAATGGCTTTTAACACTTCTACTGATGGAGTTGAAAAGATCACATCCAGATGAGTAACTGTATATAATGCATGTCAGACCATGTTAATCTAGTCTAGGAAAGATTCTATATCAGATACAGTAAATGCATTTGGGACTACACTTGATTGAGTTTGTTGTATTCCAACTCTAGCAGTCATCTTCTAGGGCCAATTTGTTTTTTTGTATGGGCCAGACTAGTAAATTAAGTGGGAATATCACTACTCATGTAATTTTGTGACTTTAAGCGCAGCACTAATCTTTGCAATGTCAGTTCCTTAGAATGACATTTGTGGGGGAAGGGAGGACATTTACTATACTTGCCAGAGTGAGGGGCCCCCTTTCGGAGGTTCTCTCTTGACTGTCACCATTGGATTTGGTTTTACTTCACTGGCGAAATAAGCCATGTGAGGGTTCCTTTAATTGCCGAATATGTCTGCCCAATATGTAGTTGGGCACTGGTTTCTGACTAATGTATCGTTGAATGGCTAAATGGACTCACAATGAGCTGGAACTTGTGCCAGAACTGCCTGCACACCCTTACTGAGAGTAGGGTCGGGCTGACTCTCTAGGTCTCTGTATCAATATCAATTTAAAGGTTCTGTCTTTTAATCTTGAAAAAGTATTTTACTTTCCCAATTTTAAGTTGTTGAAAAAATGATTGCAAGTCCATTTGGGAAAACAGGGAAATTATCACTGTATATGCACTTACCATGGGCTTGCAGCATTTTCCTCAAGCAGAGCCAGCGTTTCCTGGACTTTGTGAATCTGGGTCTAAAAACAGGAAATTGGGCAATGAATTGAGGCTTTTGAGAAGTCACTACTGTCAGCCTCCTGATGACCCATTCTTGATATATCTAAATAATAGAGAGTCAACAATATCTTTTTGTTTACCTACCAAACTTGCCCCTGGGGAGTCTATGTTTTATTACTCATCTTACAGCTCTTTTGGGGTCGAGCTTCTCTGGGTGCCGCTATTAACTTGCTCTTCATTATCCTGATTTTGCCTACACTGCTTCTTACGTATAATTGCCATCACCTAGCCCTTATTATTTCATAGTCCTATCATTGGCCTTGCTATTGGGGAGCACCATGCTGTAATAGCATCTCCTACTATCAGCCATGGCCTAGGGAGGACAGCCAGGAGATTAGCGACTGTGCTGGTGCTCCTCTTACTCGTAGATTCATTATTTTCAAAAACGAAGCCCTCCCAGAGAACATGGTTATTTGGCAGGATTCTTTTCATCCTTATGTGGTATACATACTTTGAAAGGTCTACTTTTCTAAAACTTTCAATCCCCTTTTCTACTGTCTGACATAGAAATTCATTTCTGTATTATTTGGTGTGTGCCATCACAGTTGCCAAACTTCCAAGAGCCGTCCTAGAAGTACATTAGCACCACCTTCCAAAGTTATTGCCATGTTGTTAACATTGGTCTTAGTACTTCAACCATTTCTTGGACCAATTCTTTTGTGACTTGACTGTAATTATTTGTATGGTGGCCTGAAGCAGTAATGTAGATAAATACTGAATGGACACTTGTGGTTTTCTAATGCAGAGAGCTGTACATCATCTTAAAGGGAAGGGTGCTAGCCTTTGACAGGGAGCAGTGGACCAACTCTGGCAGAATCAAAGGTTTCAGTGCAATCTGGTGATTTAAGATTTTTAGATGCATTTCCTTATATTTTCCATTTTATATCTCAGGATCCCACTTCTTTTGAAACATGCCCCTGGTCTTAACATAGCTGCCATTCTAGGGCTGAGAATTCAAATGTATCAGAGCTCAAATATCCTTATAATTAAATTCTGAACCTAATTCTCACTTATTTCTGCCTTGTGGCTTTTAGAAATGAGAGTCTCTTTATAAAGTGAAAAAGGGGCCCTCACTTCTGTACTTTGCATTATATTGTCAATTAATTACCTTTCATTATCTTTCTCTAATGCAGCGATGTCACTCACTAGGAGCCATCAAATTCCATTGTCCTTGTAATGACTACTTTCCAAAATGTCTCAAGCCTCTGAGATACAGCACCTACTAATGTATTCCTTCTCATTAGTATACTGATTCCAGCTCAACTCTGGTGATACTTATTTTCTTTTACAATTGCCTCTCTAGAGTCTGCCAGATACTTTCTGTGGGGTCTTCCTTGCCCCCTGGCCAGTGAATTATTTAGATCCACAATTCCAATTTAGATTCTGCTTTCTCAGATCACTCCTGAGGCCAATCCTTTAATGTTCCGTTTCTTAGGATATAGACATTAAGACAGGTATTCGTATGCAGAACTGCGTTGTTGAGTGCTATTGGCAACAATACCTGGAAGGGAGTGAGAGAAGCAAAACTGGGCTGAACTGTGGTACATTTGAATATCAAGCTTCTGCTAATCCTATGGGGAGCTCTTGACCTGGGATAAGCTTTCAGAGGTCTTACAAGATGAACCAAGGAGTCTAGGAAAATGTCTCCATCACTGGCTAAGTCATTGAATGTGGGCTGCCCTTGGGGAGAAAACACAAACATGAGGCAAGGTAGCTCTCATTAGCTGAGGACAATATCTGGAGAGATCCTTGGCCGTGAGTCATCAATATACTAATGAGATGGAATACACTAGTGGGTGCTGTATCTCGGACGTTTGAGAGGTTTGGGAAAGTAGTAATTACAAGGACAATGGCATTTGATGACTCCTGCTGAGTGACATCATTGCATTGGAGAAAGTCAATGGAAGGTGATAAGTGCAAAAGTGTTGGTCTCTTTGTCAGCTTATAATATTCCTTGCAGAGTCCTGAAGGGTGGGAACTAGGCAGTTCAAGACAGCATTTACTGCTACACTGCAAATTGTCACAACACCTACCTAACATAGTGTCTCTGTTTATGTTCTTTTCTCTTCTGGTTGAAACCCTTCTATCCCTGCTTGCATATCCATTTTCAGGCTGTTCGTTACTATTGTATAAAAAGAAAATTTTTATGTATTTTCTTATTCTACAGCATTGCTGGTTATTTTTTTGGGAGGGGGTGGAGTCCTTTGGATTTTATATATGCAAGACTGTGTTATCTGAAAATTTATATAATTTTACTTTCTTTCCAACCTGGATGGCTTTCAGTTTATTTTCTTGACTAATAGCCCTGGTTCAATGTGCAGTATAATACTGAAAAAGAAATAGTGAGAGTGGCAATCTTGTTCTGTCCTGACACGGGGGAAGGAAGCCATCTCTACTATGTACAATTCTAGCTGTGGGTGCTTTCACAGATGCTCTTCATGAGGTTGAGGAAGTTCACGTCTGTTACTCATTTTTGAGTGTTTCTATCATGAAGGACATTGGATTTTGGTAAATGCTTTTTTGCTGTGTATTGAGATGATTATATGATTTTTGTCTTTTATTCTATTAATATGATACATTATATTGATTGATTTCCTCATTTTGGCCTGTTGACTGAATAAATACACAACATGAAACTTGTGAATTAAGTTTTACTTGGGGCAGAATGAGGACTATAGCCCAGGAGAGTGTCTCAGATAGCTCTGAGGAGGTAGGGGGAAGGTCAGTACTATAGATGATTTTAGTGAAGGTGGATGTGCAGGCCTTCAGACATTTTGGCAGAGGCATGCTGCTAGTCACCTGAAAGTTGCTGCTAGTCACAAGGAACAGACATCTCCATTAATGATTTTAGTACTTTTCTACAGATGATAAGACACAAGAATTTGGGCTCATAAAGACATCTCCAGAAAATGTCTTAACTACTTGAGGGCCTTTTCTGCCAGTTTTTCCAAGAGCACAGAGTGCCTAGTTCCTGATCTCCATCCTGAACTCCTTTCAGGGTGTGTTGAAGTTCAGTGGCTACAGTGATTTGTGACTTAATCCTTATAGAGGCAGATAGCAAGTGTCAATTTTTAGTTGACAGAACCAAATGTGCGTTGCTGAAATAAGTTCCACTTGGTCATGGTATGTAATATTATTTATACATTACTGTATTCACGATAGCCACATGCAAAGTAATAAAGCTGTAACTTTACCTCACACCATATACAAAAATTAAATAAGTATGAATTAAGACCTAAATGTATGATTTAAAACTGTAAAACTCTTCGAAGAAAACATAGGAATAAATCTTCATGAACTCCAATTTGGCAATAGATTCTTAGATATGATAAAAATAGCACTAGCAAGAAAAGGTAGAATAGATAAATTCTAGTTCATCAAATTTAAAATGCTTGTGATTCAAAAGACACTATCAAGAAAGTGAAAAGGCTACCCACAGAATGGGAGAAGTATTTGAGCACCGTATATCTGATAAGGTACTACTATCGAGCATATGTAAAGAACTGTCAATACTCAATAATAAAAATGTTAACTAATTTTAAAATGGACTGAACAACTGAATAGATATTTCTCCAAATAAAATATACTAGTGACCAAAAAAAATATGAAAAGATGCTCTACATCATTAGCTGGCAAGGAAACAGAAGTCAAAGCCACATTGTGATGTCACATATCACGTCTGCTATGATGCCTAGAATTAAAAAGTCAGGTACTAATTAATTTTGTCAACCATGTGAAAATTTCGGAACTCTCCTACAGTGCTGGTTGGAATGTAAAATGCCTGATAATTTGGAAAACAGACTAAGTGTTCCTGAAATGATTAAACATCATGCTACTGTATGAGTCAACTTTTCCATTTCTATGTATATAACCAAGGGAAATGAAAACATAAATCCTTGCAAAAACGTTCAAGATTGTTTCTAGCAGCATATTAATGAATTTAGAGATGTGAAAAATCCAAATGTCTGTCAACTGATAAATGGAAAAAGAAAATGTGCTATATCCAAACAATGGATGAACCTCAAAAACAATATGTGAATTGAATAAAACCAGGCACAGAAGGCCACCTATCTTATGCTTCCATTTGTAAGAAACATGCAAAAGTAGTAAATCCATAAAGGGAAAAAAATGTATTAGTGGTTGCTTAGGGCTTGGGGGAATGGTCTGAATATGGATTGTTGGCCAAGTGTATGTATGAAATTCTTTTTTGAAGTGATGAAAATATTCAAAATTGATATTTGTGATGTTTGGACATATCTGTGAATCTACAAAAAAAGTGCAGTATACACTTTAAATGAGTGAATTATATGGTATATGAAATTTATCTCAATAAAGTTGTTTAAGAATAATTGTATGGAGGGGGGAAAAGACAGATGTTTTGAGTAACTGCTGGGACTGATTTGCAGGCATCCCTATTGGGAGCCAGATCTATATCTGGTGCTTAGCTTCTCCCCTTCCAAAAAGGAAGGGTATTTTAGTCATCCCACAAACATCAGCTAAATGGGGTAGAGAAATCAGTTCTCTGTGCTAAGGCCATGGCGGTAGCTTCACTTGGTACTGAAGTTAGGTTTCTGCTTCCTGTTCGCAGACTTATCAGTGCTGCTTGTAAGTATAGTCTTCCTCTGCTTCCTGTCTTACCTAGCAGGAAGTGCTGGTGGCTCAGGACCCCACCCCTTAAATACCCTCTGATGCTCTCTGAGCATGATCATTACCTTGGCTAGATTATTACATAGGGGGCAGTCACCACTAAATTGCCTCAGCAGGCCCTGGGCTGCCTGAGAAGGGACAAGATTCATGGGTTCAGGACAGAGTGTTCTGGGGCACTGGGGACAGCCTGCTCGCTCCACCTGAGTGACAACCTGAGAACTTTGGAATCTGTGGCTGTTAAACTTCTAGAGGTGCCTGTCATCTCACAATGTAGCTAAGTGTTCTTTATTCTGTTGAAATTTGGAAGAACATGCTATAGACATATTTAGCCCATACGTATCAGACGTTCCAGCTGTAATTTTTGACAGTGGATTAGGACTCTCCAAAGGTGGCATGTCTGGAGAGATTGGACCCCGTCATGTGATCAGCTCTGTCATGGGGTATCCTAAATTCAACATGTCTTTGACAGCTGAAAATCAGAGAAAGTACTTTGTAGGGTAAGAAGCCTTTTGCAAGTATGGGGCTTTGCATTTGTGCTACCCCATTAAATATGGACTGGTAGTAGAATGGGATGACATGGAGGTTACCTGGAAGCAACTTTCTAAGTGGGAGATGGGAGTAAAACCCTGTCAGTTTCCTGTGCTTATGACTGAGCCTTCCTGGAACCCAAAAGAGATTCAAGAAAAGATGGCAGCAATGATGTTTGAGACCTTCAATGTCCCTGCCTTCTACCGGTCCAGCCATGAGGTTGCAACACTCTCCCCCTCTGCCTCTGTCTCAGGCCTAGTGGACAGTGGGCATGGAGTCACTTACAGTGTCCCTGTCTTTCAGGATTCCTCCCTGCCTCATGGTGTCAACAAGCTCTACATGGCAGGGACAAATATCACAGAACATCTCACCCGGCTCCTTGCTTGTGGGAATAAATCCTCTTGCCTACTCAACAAGGCCCTAGTGGATAACATAAAAGAGCAGGTGTGCTCTGTGGCTTTGGAGCCAGAGAAAGAGCTATGTAAGAGGCCAAAGGCACTCCTGCGAGTATACATACTATCAGATGGGAATGTCTTCCACACTGGGGACCAGCTGTACCAGGTACCTGAGACTCTTTTTGCACCTAACCAGCTGGGCATCCACAACCTGGGACTCTCAAAAATGGTCTCCAGCAGTATTTTGAAGTGTGACACTTACATCCAGGAAAACCTTTTTGCAGAAATTGTGCTATCTGGGGGCACCACTCACTTCCCCAGGCATGGGGAAAGACTTAGGGAAGAGCTAGAACAGCTGGCTTCCGGAGGGACTCCCATCAAGATCACAGCTTCTGACAGTTGTTTCTCTGAGTGGATCAGTGCATCTGTTGTAACTTCTCCAGACAGTTTTAAAAGATGTGCATTACCTCTGCAGATTTCAAGAAGTTGGGAGATCTGTGAGTAGATGATTTTAAGAAATGAAGAACACTGGCAACACCTCAAAATGTCAGATCACAGGGAAACCAGTGGGAGGTGATATCATTCCTTGGGTAAGATGTTCAATAAAAATGTTTGGCCATTTTGGGTTTCAGTTCATTCTTGGTGGCACTTTGCTTTGAATGTTGATATACAAGTATTTATTTGTGTCTGCTTTCCCCTCTTTTGTGTATATAGCTAAGATTGGAATTTCTGGGTCATATGTTAATTTTATGTTGAAATTTTTAAAGGTAAAATGCTTCTGAGCAGCTGCACTGTTTTACATTCCCAATCGTAAATTATGAGGGTTCCTTTTCCTTCATATCATTGCCTACGCTAGGTTTTTCCTGGTTTTGAATAATTGCCATTCTAAAGTGGGTTTACTGGTACCTCATGTTTTGATTTGCACTTCTCCAATGATTAGTGATACTCTGCATCTTTTAATGTATTTATGCCTTTTGTATATCTTTGGAGAAATGTCTATTCAAGTCCTTGGCTCATTGTTAAATTGGATTGTTTGTATTTTTGTTGTTGGCTTGTCAGGTATCTTTATACATTCTGGCTATCAAGCCATCATCATATATGTGGATTTTCTTTTCCCATTTTTTGGATCAGCTTTTCACTCTATTAGTAACATCCTTTGATGCACAAGAGATTTCAGTTTTAATGAAGTCCAATTTATCAATGTTTTATTTTACTGCATGTACTTTTTTTTAAATTGAGGTATAGTCAGTTTCCAGTGTTCTGTCAATTTCTGGTGTACAGCACAATTCTTCAGTCATATACGAATATACATATATTAATTTTCATACTCTTTTTCACTGTGAGCTACTACAAGATATTGAATATATGTACTTTTGATGTCACATTTAAGAAACCATTATCAAGTTAAAGGTCAGAAATATTTGCCCTTATGTTTTATTCCAATAATTTTACATATCAGCTCTTAAATTTAAGTTTTTGATCCATTTTAAGTTCATTTTTGTATGTGCTTTAAGATAAATACCTAACTTTATTCTTTTGCATGTGGCCATTTAATTTTCCTAAGACCATTTGAAGACACTGTTCTTTAGTGATTGTATATTCTTAGCACCCTAGAAGAAAATCAGTTGAATATGTATGCATGGGTTTATTTCTTAAATCTAATTCTGTTTCATGGAAATATAAGCCTGTCCTTAAGCCACTAACACATTGCTTGATTGCTGTAGCTTGGTGGTAAATTTTGGCATGGGTAACTGTGAGTCTTTCAATTTTGTTCTACTTTTTCAGGGTTGTCTTGGTTATTTGAAGTTGCTTTAAATTCCTTAATGAATTTTAGAATAGGTATTTCCATTTCTTTAGAAACACCACTAAGATTTTAATAGGAATTGTGTTGAATTTGTATATCACTTTGGGTAATATAGTTATCGTAATGATACTAAATACTTCAATTCATGCAGACAAGATATATTTTCATTTATTTATATATTTTTTACAGCAGCGTTTTGTAGTTTTCTATGTACAGCTCTGTGCCTCCTTGGTAAAATTTATTAAGTATTTTTTGTTGTTATTCTTTTTGATGTTACTATAAATTGACATGTTTTGTCAATTTCTTTTTCAGTCTCTTGGCTAATTTTAACCACATGTTTCAACTTTGTATATTATCTATTGACTATTATTAGAGGAGATGATTGATGAGAGTAGCACAGTGACACTTTTTCATTCATTCTTCTCAGTCCTGTCATGAGGGGATTGTGATTCTAGGATGATCCTTAGCTTAATTTTTTTATTTCTTGGCCTATTTACCAAAATTGTAGTCTTCTTCCAAGGGGAAACTCATCTCATAGAATTCTGACCTTCAGAACTTATATGGGGCTCATCATTGTTTCTCTATGGTATGACTTAGAATACAGGTGAATAGGAGAATACTGGTTATCTTCTCTGATTCAGATTGACATTGCTCAGCCCTCTTTGTCATCTGGGAAACTAATAAACACAAACAAACACATGTACATATGTACACACATTGTTCAGTTGATATGATTCCTCCCTTTACATCCACATTCTTTGCTCTTCTTCCATAAAGACTTGATCTGCAGAAATAATTCTGATTTCTTCTTTGGCATTGCCCATGTCTTTAGGTGTATTCATTTATTCAAATTTTTATTGTATATTCTGTTAGAACTCTGAATTTTAGTTTTGGAGAAAGCCATATCATTCTCCAAATACATAAATATGTTTGGATGTAAATATCTCTTATTTTGCTCCTTACTGCCCAGATGTTTGTAGTTTGTTCTGTCAGTTTGTGGCCATTTTGTTTTATTAAAAGTAGAATGTTATGTCCTACTCTTTTGGGGGATAGGAAGAAAGTGAAGTTAAAAATAGCTAAGTTTCATTATTTCTAGCTAGACGTCTAAAACAGAAACCTGCTTTTTAAGATAAAATCTATAATATATTGTATTTTCTTTTTTCAGATGAACTTGAGAATCAGTATGTCAATTGCCACAAAATATATTATAAAATTTATTAGGATTTTATTTAATTTATACATTTATTTATAAAGTTTTAAACTTTATAATACGAAGTCTTTCCACCCAGGAATGTTGCATGACATTCTGTTTACTCGGAGGAACTTCATAGATTGTTTCCCTTTTGGGTCATTCAAATTTAATCTGAAGTTTAGTCTCACATCTTTTACCATTTTTTAATCTTATGAATAGGATGCTTGTCCACAATATTTTCAAATTTGCCATTGCTAGGGAATCTATATACTTTTGTATGTAATTCTTGTATTTTACATTTTTCTAGACTACCTTATCAACTGAACTATTTTGTATTCATTCTGTTAGATTTTCTTAAGTAGATAATTACAAGTTCAAAAAGCTGTAGTTTTGTCTTATTTTTAGTATTTAACATTCATTTATTTTTCATTGCTTGGTAAAATTCTAAGTAGTATTTGAATACTGTAATAATATATAACACATATAATTATGTAATTTGTAGTCATAACAGTGTGATGTAGAATACTTGGTGGGCCAGGTGGTGAAGTAAGAAGACCCTGAGCTCAGCTCCTCCCACAGGCACACCAAAATTACACGTATTTATAGAGCAGCTATCTATGAGAATGACTTGAAGGTTATCATAAAATATTTTTCACAGATAAAGATATAAGGAAGGAACCACAAGAACACAGGAAGATTAGAGACGCAGTATACTCATTACCCACACCCCTGTGTCAGTGACATACAAACAGGATGGAGATCATAATTGTAGAGGTTCTCCCCAAGAAATGAGGTGTGTAAGCCCCTCATTGGGCTTCCCAGCCTTGGGTTCCTACACTGGGAATGTAAGTAGCTGCAATGTCAGGCTTTATGAGGCCAGAGGGACTTAACTTACAGAGACTCATGTCTTAAAGGGAATGCACAAAATCTCACACAGTCCAAGTCCCAGCTCAGAGGCAGTAATCTGAATGAAGCCTGGGTCAGACTCACTTGCTGAACTTGGAGAGCCTCATGGAGATGCAGAAGTCAAGTGGGAATCCCCTTTGATGCTGGTGGCAGCCATTTGGCAGAATTTATTCTACCACAGAGACACTGGTGCTGGTGAGTGCTGTTTTGGAGTCCTACATATAGCTTATTAGCATCAGAGACTTACCTGCCCAATAGTCCAGCAGTCCCAGGATCTGTTTGCCCTGAGGGGATTTGACCCTGCCTACCTACAGACTGGCATGAGCCTCAGGGCCCCTGGGGTCTGCAGCCAGCTTCCCTATCACATGCTTCCACCCACAAGTGGTCTGGCACCAGCTCCAGGAACCTCCTAGGCCCTTCAGCCAATGGCACTGGGACATTGACCCACCCAACAGCAGGCCAAAACCATCCCCAGGGTCCCCTGGGCCCTTCAGGTAGGCGCACTAGGACCTGGCCAGCCTACCAGTGGAGCAGTAGCCATCAAACAAGGCAGGGAGTGGCATCTAACTGGATCAGTGGCCAACCTTGCCTACAAGTCAACCTTGAGTAGACAGTCCTGCCACAACAAAAGAGCCCATGCAGCCCACCGAGGAGACACCCCCAGGGCACATAGTTCCAGTGACCACAGGGAAGTGTGTCACAGGGCCCCATAGAATGTCTCCTACATGAGCCATCTCTATAGTATTGGCTACTATAACCAACCTACCTAATACAGAAAAATAAACCCAAAGAATTAGGGAAAGTGAGGAGATAGAGAAACAGGTTCCAAATGAAGGAAAAAGAAAACCTCAGAAAAAGAACTAGAATGGAGCTAATAAACCTATGTACTAAAGAGTTCAAGGGTAGGGGTAGTAAAAACAAGGTTCTTAGAATGGGAGTTTAAGAGATAATGAAATTAAAGGAATCATGTGTATTTATAAGTTGTTACATATGAACCTCATGGTAACCACTAACCAAAAAACCTGTAACAAATACACACACACAAAAGAGAAAGGAATTCAAACATAACAGTGAAGATAGTCATCAATTCACAAGAGAAGAGAACAAAAGAAAAAGATGGAAACAAAAAAAGAACAACAAAAACAACCAGAAAACAATTAGCAAAATAACAATAAATACATAACTATCAATAATTACTTTAAATGTGAAATTTAAGATGTTAAATCATGTGAAGCATCTTTTCAACGATAATGCTGTGAGATTAGTAATCAACTGCAAGAAAAAAAAACTACAAAAACACACATTCGTGGAGGCTAAATAAATGCTGCTAACCATCAAATAGTTTACTAAAGAAATCAAAGGGAAAATTAAAAAAAAAACTTTGATAGTTTTGAGATATTATAAAATGTCTACATTTATAGAAAATACAAAAATTGAGATATATAATAACTTTTGCATGGTTATACTGGAATCTATGATGTTTTGGCAGAATACCACAGAGATAAATTACCATTTTTGCTATTTTTATCACATTATGTCAAGGGTGCATTCTATCAGCTTGACTTATAACAGATAATGCTAACCATAATCACTCAGCTGAGGAAATGTTTGTTAGTTTTATCCACTGCAAAGTTACAATATTTTGCTCCTTTTCTTACTGTACTATTTAAAAAGAAGTCATTATGCACAGCATGCATTTGAGGAGTGAGGACACATGCTCCACTCCATTGAAGGTGGAGTATCTATAGGAACTATTCGGAATCTTTCTGATTGGGAAATTTGTCTCTTCTCCCTAATTTTTAAATTTTTCAACCATTTGTTGGTGTCAGCATGTATTCAACAGTATTTGTTTTAAATATTGGAATATTTTCCCTAAAAGGTTTATTTACTGTGTTGTTCAAAATTTCTAGTGAGTTTTGCCTACTGGGAGCTCACACTTTCATTTTATTTGTTTTTCTTTGTAGATACTGTTTATCAAGCTGAGATAGTTCTTCTCTATTCCTAGATTCCTAGTTTGATAATCATTTTTTTCATGAAAGGATGTTAATTTTTCTCAAATTCTTTTTGTACCTCAAGTAATATGATCATATGATTTTCTTCTTTAACCTACTGATGTGGTAGTTTACTTTGATATTTAAATGTTGAACTGGCATTGCAAATGTTGAATAAATCCCAAATATTTTTGCAGTATAATTATTTTCATACATTTTGGATTTTATTTGCTAGTATTTTCTTAATGAGTTTTACATCTATGTTCATGAGAGATATTTAACTGTAGTTTTTTATCGTAATACATTTATCAGGTTTTAATATTGGTGCAATGCTGGACTAATAGATTGAGTTAGGAAATGTTTCTTCTGACTATTTTCTGAAAAAAAAATCTGGCTAATTAGTATCGTATCTTCCTTAAATATTTGGTGCAATTCAGTAGTACTAATTTAATAATTATTCATTTAATTCCTTTACTTGATATAGTCCACCCCAGATTATCCGTTTTTCATTTTGTTAGGTTTTGTAGTATTTGTCTTCCAAGGAATTGGTCCATTTTATCTGTTTTCTAATGTGTGGTCATAGAGTTGTTCATAGTATTCCTTTATTATCATTTTATGGTCCATAGTATGTGATAAACTCTATTTCATTTAACATAGTGATAATTTTTTCTTCTCTTTTTTTGGGGTTTTCCTGGTTGAAAATTTATCGATATTATTGATCATATCAAGGAACCAGATTTTAGCTTAACTGATTTACTCAATGGTTTTCCTGGTTTTAATTTCCATGATTTCTCGTGTAATTTTTAAATTTCACTTTTAATGATTACTTTTGAATTAGATAAAGGCCATATATAGCAAACCCTGGTCTAACATACTCAATGGTGAAAGATTGAAAAGATTGCCCTCTAAGGAAAGACAAAGATGTTTACTCACACTGTTTCTGTTCAGCATAACACTGAAGGTCCTACACATAACAGTTAAGAGAAAGAAAAGATCTCCAAATTGGAAAGGAAAGAAATAAAATTATTTCTGTTTTGATAGTATGCTCCTATATGTTGAAAAGCTTAAAGACTCCACCAAAAGAACTGTTAGAACCAAGAAATAAATTCACAAAATGTAAGAATAGAAAATCAACATACCAAAATCAACTGCAGCTCTATATTCTTATTGTAAACGATCTAATAAAGAAACTAAGGAAGCAAATAATTTGGTAAAGTCTTATATACTGACAACTAGGTAATATTGATGGAATAAATTAAAGAAGATACAAGCAAATGAAAACACATCTCATTTCCTATACCAGAAGATTTTACAACGTCAATATATCCATTCTACCTAACGCGATCAACATATTCGGTAAAATAGCTGTTAAAATCCCTTTGGTGTTTTTTTTCCGGAAACATGAAAGACAATACTACTATTCATATGGAACCACAAAGGAATCCAGAGCCAAAACAATCTTGAGTGAGAAAAACGAAGTTGGAGGCATCACACTTTATGTTTTCAAAATTTATTAAAAAGTAATAAAACAGTATGAAATTGGCATGAAGGCAGCTTTAAAGACTGATGGAACAGAATACAGAGGCCATAAATAATCCCACAGATGTATGTATGGTCAACTGATCTTTGACAAAGGTGTCAAGAATACACAATGTAGAAAGGATTGTCTCTTAAATAAATGGTGCTGCGAGAACTATATATCCACATGTAAAAGAATGAAACTGAATCCTTACCTTATCACACACACACACACACACACATACACGCGTGCAGAACCTCAAAATGAATTAAATAGTTAAAAGATCTGAAACTGTAAGATTCTTAGAAGAAACTGTAGGGGAAAGCTTTGTGACATTGGTCTTGGGCAATGATTGTTTAGATATGATGCTAAAAACACCTGAAGCAAAACCCAAAAATTATGTGAGAATATATCAAACTGAAATTTTCTGTGTAGCAAATGACATACCAACAGAATGAAAAGGAAACTTCAGAAATGGCAGACAATATTTTCAAACTATTTTTCTGATAATGGGCTAATCTCTAAAATATATAAGGGACACTCACAACACAATAGGAAAAAACCAAAAAACCTGATTTAAAAATGAGCATAGGACTTGAATAAACATGTCTCCAAAGAAGACATAAAACTGAAAAAAAATTTTTTTAATTAAAAAAAGAAGACATACAAATGGTCAACAGGTATATGAATAAATGTTCAATGTAACCAATCATTAGGTTAATGCAACTCAGAAGCATAAGGAGAGATTACCTCAAACCAATTAGGATGTCTATTATCAAAAAGAAAACAAAAAATAACAACTGTTTATGAAAATGTGAGAACATTGAAACCTTTTTATACTTTTGATGGTAATAGCAAATGATACAGCTATGATGGAAAGCAGTATGGAGTTTCCTCAAAAAATTAAAACTATAGCTACCGTATGATACATTTTCCCACTTTTGGATATTTACCCAAAATAATTTAAATTAGAATCTTGAAGAAATATTTGTAATCCCATGTTTATCACAGCATTAGTCACAATTTTCAAGATGGGGAAACTACTTCAATATCTATCAGCAGATGAATGGATAAAGAAAATATTACATATCAATACAATAAGTAATATCCAGCCTCGAAATAAAAGAAATCTCACCCTATGTTACAGCATCGATAAGCCTGGAGGACATTATTCTAAGTGAAATATACCAGCGGTAGAAAAACCAATACTGCATGATTCTGCCAACATGAGGTATCTAAAATAGTCGCACACATAGGAGCAGAAAGTAGAATGATCATTGCCAAGGCTGGTGGAAGGGGTAAATTGAAATTTATTATTGAACGGGTCTCAAGTTTCAAGATTTTCACTGGCTGAAAGTCTTTTGTGCTCTGCCTCCCCCCTCTCCCCTACTCCTTCCCAAATCCCTGACAACCAGTGATTTTTTTTTATTCTTTTTATTGTCTGCCTAGTTTTGCCTTTTCCAAAATGTCATGTAATTATAATCATACAGTATGTAGCCTTTACAAATAGGCTTATTTCATTTAGTAATATGCACTTAAGTTTTCTCCATGTCTTTTCATGACTTGATAGCTCATTTATTCTTAGCATTGGGAATGTAACACAATGTATTTATCCAGTCACCTAGTGAAAGACATTTTGGTTGCTTCCACATTTGGGCAGTTATAAATTAAGCTGCTATAAACATTCGTGTGCCGGTTTTTGTGTGAACATAAGTTTTCATCTCTCTGATAAATATCAAGGAGCATGATTGCTGGATTTTATGATAGCAATGTATTTAGTTTT
This sequence comes from Camelus ferus, assembly GCF_009834535.1. Taxonomy (NCBI): domain Eukaryota; kingdom Metazoa; phylum Chordata; class Mammalia; order Artiodactyla; family Camelidae; genus Camelus; species Camelus ferus. The sequence continues at coordinate 98,052,245 of NC_045732.1, read as the reverse complement.
GTAAGAAGCTACCAAATTGTCAAATTTTCTGTACTGTTTGCATTTCTACCAGCAGTGAATGAGAGTTCCTTTTCCTTCACATTCTCTCCTCCATTTTGTGTTGTTAGTGTTCCAGATTTTGGCCATTCTAATAAGTGTCTAGTGGTATCTCATAGTTGATTAAATTTGTATTTCCCTGATGATATATGATTTGGATCATCTTTTTATATGCAGTGTGACATTTGTATGTCTTCTTTGGTGAAATGTCTGTTAAGGTCTTTGTTTTTAATTAGATTGTCTTCTTACTGTTGAATTTTCAGAGTTCTTTGTATATCTTCGATAACTGTCTTTTATTAGCTATGTGTTCTGCAAATACTTTCTCCAAGTCTGTGGCTTGCCTTTTCGTCTCTTCATATTAAAAATTCAAGGTGGCAGCTCTAGAAATTAGATTCTCTTGAAGGTTTTGTTGTTGTTGTCATCACTTTTTGTTTTTGTTGGTTGTGTTGTTGTTATTACTGGGTGTTTAGTGATTTTTATTAGAAAATTTTTTTAAATGTACATTCTTTTCATGTGTGGCCACTGATATTTCTACTAAGTTAACTTAGCAGACAAGAATCTTGGAAAAATATTCCTTTAGTTGGTTTAAACTAATAACTCTCCAAATACTTGCTAAAGGCCTTTTTGTAAGTGTTGGGGACCAGCTTCAACACTCAGTCAGGCAGTTTGCTTTGGTCTGCATTTCCTTCTTTGTGCACAGCCCCAAAGTTAGACAAAGATTGGAGCTTAAGGCCCTTTTCAATCTGTCTTAAGCATACATACAGCCTTATGTATGTGCATGACATTTTAGATCCCCAGGAATATGCCGTGACTTGTCAAAGCCCACTAAAGATATTTGATCCTCAGATTGTCCTTTTAACTTTTTTATTTAGGCACTGTTTGCCACAACTCTTATCCACCATATCAGGAAGTTGGAATGTTCAGCAATTGCCTCCAATTCTTTTTTTTCAAAAATGCCTCCAGGGGAAATGCTATTCATACCAGGAAAACTATGAGTCATGTGAAGTAAAGACAATTTTGTGAGTTGAATCTTCCCGGAAACCACTGGACAAATCTAATAATCACAATGTGTGGAGATGGGGCTTTAAAGGCCCTCCAGACTAATTCTGTCTTCTCCAAGTGCTGCCAGGCTTCTAGTTTTCAGTGTGATTATGGCCTCCTGGTTTTCAAAGCAAGTGTGGCTCTGTGGAGGGGAGAATAGAAACAACACAAGTTAAAATGCCCAAAAGTGTGTGATTCTTACTGAGACTCTGCCATTTTCTTAAATAATGCCCCTGGCAATTTCTACCTAATATTCACTTGGGGAATTTCCATGAAGCTGAACATTTTGATGAGACTATTAGGAAAGTATATGGGTCACAGACAATGCCCTTTGTCTACCTGGATAAATGTTAGACTTGATGAAAGCAAATAAATAAATTTTATGATATACAGCCTTTTGGAAAAGCCTAGAAAATTACTTTATCTGGAATTAAAATTTGCAAAAGTGAATGTTTTCTAAAAAGCTATTTAATGACTTAATACCCAATTATTATAGCTGTAATATCCTTTCATATTTAGAGCAAAAACAATAATAATGAAGTAAATTACTATCATGGGTGGATAGTGAACACGAAAAGGCTTATGGAAAAAGATGGGAATATTGTAGGCAGTATGCAGTGTGCTCCTTGAGTTTCTGATGCATTATTATATACCAGAAATGTAACTGACTTTCAATACATTATAATGACAAAGATAAAACATCCTTTATTTGAAATACAGTGTAACTGATTTGAAAGGACAAGAGAGTAATATTTAATAAATAATGTTTTAGTGTCTATAGGACACCTGAAATTCTGAATATAATGCATTTGTATGTTTCCATGCATGGCTTGGAACAGGTAATTTTAAAAGCTGTAAAAATAAAGGTTCAGTCCATGATGGTAAATAGTAATAGATCTGATGTTTGTCCAGTGAATTTTGCTTTAATTGGTCGCCTATATCTTTGTTAACATATGCCGAAACAAGAGGAAAATAGAGTATACAAATAGGGTGAGGGGTAGCGTTTGAATTCCATATATACAGTAGGGAATCCTGAAGAAAGAAACCCACACAGTCAGTGACATAGAAATTGTATCCTAAGACTTCCTAAATGTATTTTACACTTACAGATGTAGGAACAGGATCCAGTGCACCTATATGGCTTATAAATCACAAAGCCAAAATTTTACTTTAAACTTATCCTTTTTAGTAACAAATTGTCTCTAATGGAATTTACTTTAAGTATAGACTTCAAAGAATTTTTACAGATGAAAGACCAATAACATTGTTTTATAATAAAAATACTACTAGAATATTAAGAATCTAGTCTGTAGAAACTAGAGACAGAGAAGACAAAACAAACCTAGTATTAGACCTAAAGCTCTGCATATTTTACAACTGTATGGTGTAGTATATGAAATCAAAATTTGATATATTTAAGAAAGGTCAATATTTAAATGTGTGATGATTAAATAAGTGACACTGAAAATGAGGAAGCTCTTTTGGAAAGGAAAGACAAAACTTCTAGAAATAATGAATGGTTATTGATATTAGAAATAAAATAATATGAGATATACAGTTGATATGTTAACTGTAAATTTACACTGCTACACAGAACATTAGTGAAGTGAAAACAAGTTACACAAAAAGAGGCATAGAAAGAGGCTTGTAAGTGCAGTAGATAATATTAAATGAAGAAATGAAATGCAAGTTCAAACATGGTTAATATGAATACTATAGAGAGAGAATGGGAAAAAACAATTTTGAGAAAAAAAAATAACCAAGAACGTTTCTGAATTCATGAAAGACTCCAGTTGACAAAATAAATAAATACATAGCAAGTAGGAAAATATTTAAAATGTTGCACGGGGAGACCTTGGAGATATTGTAGGTTCAGTTCCAGACCACCACAATAAAGCAAATATCATAGTAAAGTGAGCCACACAATTTGTTTGGTTTTCCAGTTCATAAAAAGTTATGTTTCCATAATACTGTTGTCTATTGAGTTTGCAGTGTTTCTATAAAATGTACATACGTTAATTGAAAAATACTGAATTGAGAAAAAATGCTCACCATCACCTGAGCCTTTAGCAAGTCATGACATTTTTGTTGGTGAAGGTTCTTCCCTAAATGTTGATGGCTGCTGACTGTTTAGGGCAGTGTTTGATGAATGTTGTTGTCGCTGTGGCAATTTCTTAATATAAAGCAATAGTGAATTTTGCCATATCAATTGACTCTTCCTTTCATGAACAATTTCTCTAATGCACACAACGATGTTTGATAACATTTTATCCACATTAGACCTTCCTTTAAATTTTAAGTCAATTCTCTCAAACCCTGCTTCTTTTTATCACTGTTTATGCAACAGTCTAAATTCCTTGTTGTCATTTCAAACATTTTCACAGCATCTTCATCAGGAATAGGTTTCATCTCGAAAAACCACTTTCTTTGCTCACTCATAAGAAGCAACCGCTCATCTTTTAAAATTTTATCATGAGATTGCAGCAATTCAGTCATATCTTCGGGCTCTACTTTTTTTACTTGAAGTATAGTTTTATTGAAGTATAGTCAGTTTACAGTGTGTCAGTTTCTGGTGTGCAGCATAATGTTTCAGCCATACATACACATATTCATTTTCATATTCTTTTTTCATTATATTTTACTACAAAATATTGAATATAGTTGCTTGTGCTATACAAAAGGAACTTGTTGTTTATCTACTTTATGTATTCTAGTTAATATTTGCAAGTCTTGAACTCCCAATTTATCCCTTCCCACCCGCTTTCCCACTGGTAACCATTAGATTGTTTACTGTGTATTTGAGCCTGTTTCTGTCTTATAGATGAGTTAATTAGCACCATCTTTTTTCTTTTTCTTTTTTTTTTAATTCCATATATGAGTGATATCATATGGTATTTTTCTTTCTCTTTCTGGCTTCAGGTTTAATGATGATCGCCAGGTTTATCCATGTGGCTGCAAGTGGCATTATTTTAATTTTTTTATGGCATAGGCTCTACTTCTAATTGTACTTCTCTTGCTATTTCCAACACATCTACAATGACTTCCTTCACTAAAGTCTTGAACCCCTAAAAGTCATCCATAACATTTGGAATCTACTTCTTCCAAACTCCTGTTAATGTTAATATTTTGACTTTTCCCCATCAATCATGAATGGTCTTAATGGTATCTAGAATGGTGAATCCTTTCCAGAAGATTGTCAATGTATTTTTCCAAGATCCATCAAAGAAATCACTATCTATGGCAGCTATAGTCTTACAAAATATATCTCTTAAATAATAAGACTTGAAAGTCAAAATGACTCCTTGATCCGTGGGCTGCAGAATGGACGTTATGTTAGCAGGCTTGAAAGCAGCATTAGTCTTGTTTTACACCTCCCTTAGAGCTGTTGCGTGACTGACTGCATTATCCATAAGCAGTGATACTTTTTAGAGTCTTTTTTTTCCTAGGCAGTAGGTCTCAACAGTGGACTTAAAATATTCAGTAAACCATGTTGTAAACAGATGTGCTGTCATTCAGACTTTGTTGTGTCATAGAGCGCAGGCAGAGTAGATTTAGCATAATTCTTAAAGGCCTTAGGATTTTCTAAATGGTAAATGAGCCTTAGCTTTAAGTTCAAGTCACCAGCTGCATTAGCCCCTAACAAGAGAGTCAGTTGTCCTTTTAAGTTTTGAAGCTAGGCGTTGACTTCTGTCTAGCTATGAAAGTCCTCACTGGCATCTTCTCCCCAGAGAAGACTGTTTCATCTTCATTAAAAATCTGTTGTTTAGTGTAGCCACCTTTATTACCTAAGCTAGATCTTCTAAATAACTTACTCCAGCTTCTACATGAGCACTTGCTGCTTCCTGTTGTACATTGACTCTATGGAGATGGCTTCTTTCCTTAAACTTCATGAACCATCCTCTGCTAGCTTCAGAAGTTTTCTTCTGCTGCTTCTTCTCCTGTCTCAGCCTTCATAGAATTGAAGAGAGTTAGGACCTTGGTTCTGAATTAGGCTTTGGCTTAAGGGAATGTTTTGACTGGTTTGATCTTCTGTTGTGATCACTGTAGCCTTCTTCATATCAGTAATAAGGCTATTTTACTTTCTCATCATTCATCTGTTCACTGGAATAGCACTTTTTCTTTCCTTTAGGATCTTTTTCTTTGCACTCACAGCTTGGCTGCTGGTGCCAGAGGCCTGGCTTTCAGCCTGTCTCAGCTTTTGAAATGCCATCGTCTCTAGGCTTAATCATCTAGCTTTTGATTTAAAGTGAGAGGGCTGTGATTCTTCCATTCATTAAAACACTTAGAGGTCATTGTATGGTTATTAATTATCCTGATTTTAATATTGTTGTGTAGCAGCTAGTAATGAGTTTCAAGGAGAGGGAAAGAGATCAGTGAATGGCCAATCGATGGAGCAGTCAGAACATCCACATATATAAAGTTTGTATTTTTGTATGGACATGGTTTGTGGTGTCTCCAAACAATTACAAGAGGAACATTAAAAATCAATGGTCACAGATCATATAACCATTATAATAATAATGAAAAAGATTGAAATTTGAGAATTGAGGAGACAACGCAGAGTTATAAAGTGAGCAAGCATTGTTGGAAAAATGATGCCAGTAGATTTCCTTAATGCAGGGTTGCAACAAAATAAGGTTGTAAAATGTTAATATTTATGAAGTGTAATAAAATGGAATATACTACACAAATTGCAATAAAATTAAAGAATACTCAGGGACACACACAGAAAAAAACATATTGCCAAACAGAAGAATGAAGAACCTATTTACAGGTAGTGGTAGTGGTATGATGGACACATTTTGTAAAACCTTGCAAGATTTGATTGTGTGATGTATTTACAGCATGGCAAGGGAAGTAGCACTTCACAGACACTTCAAACAACGCTTGCAAAATTGTATTAAAGCAAAACATTTAAAGACTAGGGAAATGATTCTAGTGACAGGCAGCAAATGAAGACACATTCACAAAAATCTACTGAAATTAGGTGATAACAATAAGAGTCTATGGTAACTGAGGAAAGACCTGGCCCTTCCGTTTTCCTTTATGACTCAGTGAGAAAGAAACTTCAGATGCATTCAGCCAATAACACACGGGGTCTCTGTTCCTAGAGCTTCCAGTTTGAGTCTGTCTTTCAGGGAGGTACATACAGTATTCCTTATTATTCTTCCAGATACTTGTTGCCAGTGCTGTACCAAGTAGGTGTGAATGAACAGTGTATGTTCCTTTTTTCTGCTCGGTCCATACAGTGGGACAGAGGCTGATGTATGGACCAGAATCACTGAGAATACTGGGATCATAACTATACTTTCCCTGGCTCATACAGCAGTGGTTACACATCTGGAGAGGCAAGCTAAGAACACCTGAGGTCACTCCATTTTCCATTGAATGCTCAACTAATACAGAGGAAGAGTCACTCAGTGAGAAACATGTCATTGTCTACACTTCCAGCTTCATAGCTTGGCTCAGTAATTATTTCAGAGGGAGAAGCAGAATAGAAAAATATAAAGCTCCTAATTACTTCACAAAGGAACTAAATTTCTTTGGAACACAGTGTGGAGAAATTCAAGCCTATAGGCACTCTTTAAAAACACTGGGGATTGTGGTGAATAACAACTTGGAAACTATTGGTAAATTTATGAAGATATAGGCTCAACTGTAAGTTGGGTAGTGGCCTGGAGAAACCTTAAAAAAGTAGCTAGAGGAGACATCCTCAGGTCAGAACAAATCTTAAACACTGACCTCAGGAACTATCACTTCATACAAGTCTGGATTTGATTGGGTTAGAATGTGAGGTATTATGTCTAAAGACATTTTTTAAATCAATAGAGCAATTATCCCACAATTAGTGGAGCTTTATAGCTGGATGTGGTTAGGGTAAGAGACAAAGAGAGTTCCGCCAAAACCATGGTTATCATCCCAGGGTGACTATGGGCATTCGAGACTGTCCCTTGGATTGCAATATAGGATGCTTAACAATGCAGAGTTAAAATAGACTCCATTTAAATGATATAGTCAGTCATTAAACAAACCATGAACTAATAACAAATCCTAGGGGTGGGGAAGTACTCAGATTTGCTAGAATGTATTATCTAAATCATCCAGTTTCCAACAAAAATTTTACAATATATACAGTAAAAAAGCATGACATTCATATATAGGGAGAAAAGCAAGCAACAGAAAATACCTGTGGGAGTTACCAGATGTTGCATTTTTACAAATTCTTCTAGAAAGACTATAAAATGTCAAACAACTAAAAGAAGCTATGGATAATGAAGTAAAGGAAAGTGTGATGACAATGTTGCATTGAGTAGAGAATATCAATAGTTAGAAATTATAAAACAAAACCAAATTGAAAGGCTCAAGTTGGAAATTCTAAGAACTGAAATGAAAAATATATGACAGCTGCCCGACAGTAGATTTTAAGTTGCAAAAAAAAAAAAAAGATAGCATACTTCAAAACTGATCAATAGGTATTATGCAATCTGAAAAACAGAGAGTAAAAGGAATGCAGAAAAATAATTCGAACCTCAGAACGTGTGGGAAACAATCACACTAGCATATGCATAATGGCTGCATGAGAGAGGAGAGAGAGAAGGAAATAGAAAATGTGTTTCAGGAAATAAAGGCTGAAATTTTTCCAGATTATTTTAAAAACCTTAATCGAGACAAGAAGAAAATATTGAAAGAGCAAGAGAAATGTGACTTGATATTTACAAGGGAACCCGAAAAAGATCAACAACAGACTTCTCATCAGAAACAATGTAGTTCACCAAGAGAGAGCAAGAATTCACTCTTCCTTTGCCTTTTTTTGTTCTATTCAGGACCTAAATGGATTGGGTAATGTCTGCTCACACTGGTGAGGGTGAATTTTCTTTCCATAGTCTACTGATTTCAATGCTAATCTCTTTTAGAAACATTCTCACAGACACACCCAGAAATAATGCTTTACCTCATATCTGGGCATCAGTTAGCTTCAGTCAAGTTGACACTTAAAATTAACCATCACAGCATTATTCTCTTGTTCCTGATCTTAAAGGAAGAGTTTTCAGGGTTTCTTTTAACCCTTGAGTATGATATTAAAAGTGGGCTTTGACATATATGACCTTTACTATGTTGAAGTTCCATTCCATCTTTTACTATGTTTTTAGTGTTTTTATTCTGAAAGGATGACAATTTTTGTCATATGTTTTTATATGTTTGTTGATATATCATATCATTTTTATTCATCATTCTTTTAATGTGGCCTACCACATTTATTGATTTGCATATATTAAGCCATTCTTGCATCCCAGAGTGAAATCCCACTTAATCATAGTATATGATGTTTTTAATGTCCTATTGAACTCAGTTTGCTAGAATTTTATTGAAAATTTTTGCTTCTATGTTCATCAGGGATGTTGGCCTATGATTTTCTGTTTTTGTGGTGAGTTTGTGTGACTTTGGTATCAAGGTAATTATAGCCTTGTAAATTGTGTTAAGAAGTATTCCCTTTAATTTTGGAAGAGAGTTTGCAAAGAATTGGCATTAATTCTTCCCTGAATGTTGGTAGAATTTGCCAGTGAAGCCATCTGGTCTTGGCCTTTTTTTTTTTTTAATTTCAGAAAATTTTGATTACTGATTCAACTTCCACAATCATCATTTTTCTGTGCATATTTTCTATTTCTTTGTGAATTTAGTGTTGGTAAATTGTATATTTGTAGGATTTTAACATTATTTATGTATTTTCCAATTTGCTGGAAAATAATGTTCATAGTATTCTCTTACGTTCCTTTATATTTCTACAGTGTTAATTTTGAATTCTTTTCTAATTTTGAGTCTTTTTATTTGTTAAGCAAGAGTTTTTTACTTTTTTAACTTTTCAAAAACCAACTTATTTTTATTCATATTTTCTGTTGTTTTACTATTTTCTATTTCATTTATTTATGCTCTAATTTTTATTTTTTCCATTCTTCAACTAACTTTGCATTCAGTTTTTTCTGGTTTTATAGTTCCGTTCAGTGTAAAGTCAGGTTGTTTATTTGAGATCTTTCTTGTTAATGTGGACATTAACTACTGTATACTTCCCTCTTAGTACTGCTTTTGCTGCATTCCATAACTTTTGGTAAATTGTGTTTTCATCTTCATTTGTGTCAATAGGATATTGCAAAAATACCATATACTAGATGGTTTATAAACAACAGAGATTTACTCGTCATAGTTCTGGAGGCTGGAAAGTCAAAGATCAAGACACCAAGAGAATCGGTGTCTGGTGAGGACCTGATTTCTGGTTCATACATTGATGTCTTCTCACTGGGTTCTCACATGGTAGAAAAGCCAAGGGAGCTCTCTAGGGTCTCTTTTAAAAAGGCACCAATCCTTCTCTTGGGGGCTCTCCTCTCATGACATAATCAGAGACCACACCTCCAAATACCATCACACTGAGGATTTCATTTCAACATATGATTTGGGGAGTACATAAACATTAATCTGTAATAGTTTTGTTTAGTTGAAACATCTTTTTTGAGCTTTCCAATTTTCCTCCCTATTTATGACTTTACCCCCTTATGGTCAGAAAAAAATACTTGATATAATTTAAATGCTATATTTGTCAAGACTTTGTGGCTTACCATATAATCTGTCTTGAGGATGTCCATGGTGCTTGAGAACAATATGTATACTACTCTTGTGGAATGCATTGCCTGTTAGGTCTGTCTGGTCTATAGGTTTAAGTTTGCTGTTTGCTTACTGATTTTGCTGATCTTGTTTCTCAATGTTTTATCCATCGTTGATAGTAGAGTAATGGTCTCTTACTATTACTGTACTGCTTTCTATTTTTCTCCTCAGTTCTCAAATACTGGCTTTATATAATTAGATGCTCTGAAGCTGTGTACATATATATTTATAATTGTTTTATATTCCTGAGAAATTGACCCTTTCATCATTATGTAATGATCTTTGTCTCCTGTGATGGCTTTTGACTTAAAGTCTATTTTGTCTGATATGTGCATTCCCCCTTCTCCCTTTTGGTTCCCATTTGCATGGAATATCTTTTTCTGTTTCTTTACTTTCAGTCTATGTGTATCCTTAAAACTAAAGCTATTATGCTGTAGATACAATATGGTTAGATTTTTCTCTTTTTATCATTTTGTCATTTTTTATTGGGGAATGTATTAATTTATATTTGAAGTAACTTTTGATAGAAATTTATTTTGCCATTGTGTTTGTGTTCTATCTGTTTCTTATTTCTTTTGTTCTTTTCTTGCTTGCTTGCTATTTACTCTTGTGATTTGATGATTAAAAGCTCCTGAACAGCAGAAATGAGAAATTGCTGTTCCATGGGTAGATAATTATAGCATTACAAAATGAATAAGTTCTGGAGAGCTGCTGTGAAACACAGTTCCAAGAAAAGTTGGTGATATAGTTCCAATCCAATTCTGAATACCTGAGAACCAGGGGAGTCAATGATGAGAGTCCTGGTCCACGTCTGAAGGCCCAAGAACCAGGAATGTCGATATCTGATGTTCAAAGATGGGTATCCCAGAAATACCTATTATAAGAGAGCAAATTTGTCCTTCCTCTGTCTTTTTGTTTTCTTCAGGGCCTTTAATGGTTTGAATAATGCCCGCTCTCCTTCGTGAGACTGAACTTCTTGAGTCTACCAATTCAAAGGCTAATCTCTAATAGAAACACCCTCATGGACACACTTAGAAAGAATGTTCTATAAGATATCTGGGCATCTATTAGCCATGTCAAGTTGACACATAAATTTAACCATCTTAATGTTACAGTCTTGAGACTGAAATATATAAGGAAGGCCAGCAGGCTAGAAACTCAGGCAAGTTTTCTATGTTATAGTCTTCAGGGAGAATTTCTGCTTCTTCTAGAAACTTCAGTCTTTGCTCTAAAAGTCTTCACTTATTTGAATTGGGCTTACCCACCTTATAGATGTTAATCTCCTTTATTTAAGGAAAATGATTTAAAATGTTAATCACATATACAAAATACCTTTATGGTAATGTCCAGAATAGTGTTTGACCAAACAACTGGGCACAACAGCTTAGCCAAGTAGAAAAATAAAATGAATTATCTCAGTCTATATTTAGAAAGAAGAAAGATTTCACATATATAGCCTAACCTTCAAACTTGACACTCAGGAAAAAGAAGAGCAAACTGAAGCAATCAAAAGGGATAAAATGATTTTAAAAATCAGTGCAGAAATTATTGAAATATGGAATAGAAAAAAAGAGAAATTAATGAAACCAAAAGCTGGTTCTCTTAAGAATTTCAAAAAAGTAAAGGGAATATTACTACCAAATTTACAGAAATAAATATGGATTATAAATAAACAGAATGAACAGTGGTATACTGTAGAATAGATAAAATGAAGTGTGATATTCAAACAATGGAAGAACTTTGAATACAACTTGTTAAATGTATGTAATGTGACACAAAAGGATATATATATGTATATATATATATGATTCAGTTTATATGAAATATGCAAAAGTGAAAGATCTATAGAGACAGAAAATATATTTGTGGAGTTTAGAGCTCAGGAGGATGGCTTGAGGCGGGTGATAGTTAAAGGGTTTGAGGTTTCTTTTTGAAGTGAAGAAAATCTTATAAACATGACTTTTGTAATGGTTATAGATAGTGAATATATAGCAAATCATAGAAATGTTCAATGTAAGTGGGTAAATGTATATGAAATTTATCTCAGTAAAGCTGCTTTAAAACAGGAGAAAATATACAATGGAGAATAAAAGAGTGTTCTTAGCAACTCTGGAACTGGATTATAGGCAATTTTACTCCAGTATAAACTGTATCTGGTGATTAGTTCCTTCCCTTAGCAAAAGAAAGGTTATTATTGTCGTCCCACAGACAGCAGCTCAGCTGAGCATAGAAGCCAGCTTTCTAGGACGACCTCACACCTGGGCTGGTTCACTCAATTCCAAGGCTAAGCCTTTGTTTCATATTCACCAACTTATCAAAGCTGTCCAGAGGTAAAGTTTGATTTCCTCTGTTTCAAGTCTCACCAGGATAGGAGGACTGGTAACTCAGAGACCCCACCCCTTAAACACCCTCTGATGCTGTCTGAGAACAATTGTTACCTTAGCTGGATTATTACATAGGGAACAAGCGTCACTGAAATTGCCTCAGCAGGCCCTGGGCTGCCTCAAAAGGGACAAGATTCATGGGTTGGGGATGGGGTGTTCTGGGGATTAGGAATAGCCTGATAGCCTGCTAGCTCTGCTTGAGTGACAACCTGAGAACTTTGGAATCCTGTGGCTGTTCAACTTCCAGAGGTATCTACTATTGTCTCACAAAATAGCTGTGTTCTTTATTTTGGTGAAGGTCAGAAGAGCAGGCTGCAGACATGTTTAGCCCATGTGCATTAGATACTCCAGCTGTAATTTTTGACAATGGATCGGGACTCTGCAAAGTAGGGCTGTCTGGAGAGACTGGACCCCGCCATGTCATCAGTTCTGTCGTGGGGCATCCTAAATTCAACATGGCTATATCAGAAAGCAATCAGAAGAATTACTTTGTTGGGGAAAAAGCCCTGTACAAGTATGAAGCCTTGCATTTACACTACCCCATTGAGCGTGGGCTGGTAACAAGATGGGATGACATGGAGAATCTCTGGAAATATCTTTATGAGTGGGAGCTGGGAGTAAAACCCTGTCAACAGCCTGTGCTTATGACTGAGCCCTCACTGAACCCAAGGGAATCTCGAGAGAAGGCAGTAGAAGTGATGTTTGAGACCTTCAATGTGCCCGCCTTCTACCTGTCCAACCATGGGGTCGTAGCTCTCTACGCCTCTGCCTCTGTCACGGGCCTAGTGGTGGACAGTGGGGATGGAGTCACTTGCACTGTCCCCATCTTTGAGGGTTACTCTCTGCCTCATGCTGTCACCAAACTCTACGTGGCAGGGAAGGACATCACAGAGCACCTCACCCGACTCCTCCTCGCTAGTGGGTGTAATTACCCTTGCCTACTCAACAAGGCCTTAGTGGATGACATAAAAAAGACGCTGTGTTATGTGGCCTTGGATCCAGAGAAAGAATCATGTAAGAGGTCAAAGAAGGTCCTGCAAGAATACAAACTGCCAGATGGGAATATCATCCAGCTTGGGGACCAGCTGTACCAGGTACCTGAGATCCTTTTTGTACCTGACCTGCTGGGCATCCACAACCCGGGACTCTCAAAAATGGTCTCCAGCAGCATTATGAAGTGTGACACCGACATCCAGAAAAATCTGTTTGCAGAAATTGTGATGTCTGGGGGTAGCACTCTCTTCCCCGGGCTTGAGGAAAGACTTATGAAAGAACTGGAACAGCTGGCCTCCAGAGGGACCCCCATCAAGATCACAGCTTCTCCTGATAGATGTTTCTCTGCATGGATAGGTGCTTCCATCGTGACCTCTCTCAGCAGCTTCAAGCAGATGTGGATCACTTCTGCAGATTTCAGGGAGTATGGGACACATGTCGTTCACAGAAGATGCTTTTAAAGGATTCACAGCACAAGGGACAGCTTAAAGCATCAGATCACAGGAGCAGTGGTTGAAGGTGGCATCTTCCCTTGGGCTTCAGCATGCATTCAATAAAAGTGATACGACATATTTTGGGTTTCAGTTCATTTTTGGTAGCGCCGAAGTTAATTTTCATCCTGGTAGTGAGTCTTTTTAAGGGGTTCTAATCCACCCTTCCTTTCCCATGGGCTATTCAGTTTTCTCCTGCTAAATCCCTGGGTTATGTATTGAAGCTGTGTCCACTTGTAGGATTTGTAGTAAAAGCAGATGATTGAGCCTCAGGCCCAGAAGTTTGACTTAGTAAGGTCCCTAGAGTCTTCATTTTAATCAAATGTCTTAGATATTTTTGATAGATCTAGTGCTAAGGAGAGACAGAATCACCAGGGAAAATGTGGGGAGGGGAGGGAATTGAGTAGAAGACGGAATGCTACCAAGCTCTTTGGGCTCACCTGACCCTTTCAGTAAATTGGTTCTTAATTAGCACAATAGGGATTTCTGCTGTTTGGCAGCTAAATAGGATGGAGCTGTTGTCCTTGTCAAAAAGGACAGATGTGTGCAGAAATTACTATTTGTTTAAGGCTCTCTAAGCTTAGGGCACCTACTCCACTTGGAGTATTAAGAATAAACTCCTCTAATTTTTTGTGTTCTGTTTGGTTTTTCTTTTAAGGATATTTATAGACTCCTTTTGTTAGGGATAAAACAAAATATTTGATGGTCATCAGTAAAAAAATTTTTTAATAAATTATGCATGCATTATTTTTTCCATTAATTTAAGTTTATTTTTCCAAAATACTATTGATAGAGAAATGGAAAATTCACAGGAGTCTTTGTAGTACAATCTGTTTTTTTGGCAAACAAAATAATGGCACTTTCCCACATGTATGTATGTCTGTGTACATTTGTATGTACATATATAAATGAATATGCTTTTTTTTGATCATCCTGGGACATGGTAGCCATGCCCATTGGTAAAACTTTCACTGGTGGTGACTTGTAGAACATAATACATTGACTGAGGTAATGAATTAGTAGTTTGTATTGAAAAATAGTCATTATAAGGACAATGGAATTGACTTGTGGTTTCGGGTAATTGATGCTATAAAGAAAGACACTGTAAGATGGAGGACAGTTAATCATGCATTTAAGCTAAGTGTAATTGGATCCTTCTTGTACTTCCATTTTCTGCAGCCTAAAAACAGAAAATGCTGTGGGCCAGGCCCAGGGATTATTTACAAATGTAGCAGAGGTCTGGAGAAAGTTGAATTCTCAACCACAGCAGGTCTGTGAATCCAAGATTAGAACACATAATGGGAACTGAGATATGAATGAAGACAACTGTGTCAATCAATGCACTCAAATTTTGAAACCTCCGAATCCCAAGTTAACAGTTACACTCAGATCTGAAGTGTTATCATGGTTCCCTTGGTAAAGTAGGAGTGTTTGGGGGCCAAGTAATAATTGGAATTATGGATCAAGTCTAGCTCATAGTGGATCCACTGTGTCCAACAAGAAATCAGGTAGTCATTTCTCCAGTCCCCAGATGTATAAATTGGAATGGGCCCACTGAGTTCTTGGCAGAATTCTAATTGGTTCCTTGACTTGTGGTGTAAGAGATATTAAGGTGGGGAAGGCCAAAAACCTCTAACAATGCTTCCCACCAGTTGTGTCATTCAG
This sequence comes from Camelus ferus, assembly GCF_009834535.1. Lineage (NCBI taxonomy): Eukaryota > Metazoa > Chordata > Mammalia > Artiodactyla > Camelidae > Camelus > Camelus ferus. The sequence goes on along the minus strand of NC_045732.1, from coordinate 98,036,980 downwards.
GTTTCTCTAAGAATCAGATGCTAAATACGACTGAACGTGCAAAGACTGTTTGAGGGGAAATGCCTGTGAGAGAACATGGTGAGGTAGCTGGGGAAGAGTTGAGAGGACTGGCAGGTTGCATCAGGAGTCTAACTTCAAGTGAAAGTGACAGAAGAAAGTTTTTTAGAAGCATCTTAAACTGTCCTGCAGTCTCAGGAAGTTTCAGTAAAGCTTTAGGAGAATCCTCAAGCCAAATTTGGCCTACAAAGAAGTTCTGCTTGTACTGAGAACAGGCCTGCCTTGGTATCCCTACCGTGCTCAGTCATCTGGCAGGGAGAGGTCTGTAGGAAGTGCAGCCTTGGCATATATATGGTAATCAATCTCAGAATGCAGCAGCTTGAGTCCTTGGTCAGTTATTCTTATAGTTGGAAGTCTTTTAGACATATTCTTCTGGCCTCCACAGCAAGCAAGGTAATCACCAAGAGGCAATAATGCATCTGTTATGTAAGAGTGGAAGATTAGTGTTACCCCTAAACACAAAAATGATCCTGGAGTGATAGTATTCCTTTAATTCACAATCTAACCCACACAGAAGTTTGACTAATTCTGTAGAATGACAGTGGACTACTCCAAATTCAAGCAAGTATATCCCAATGGTACCTGCTGTGCTAGATGTGGTCTCTTTTCTAGAGCAAATTAATGTATATCAAGTATGTGATTTGTTGCTGTCAATCTGATGAATGTGTTTTATCTTTATCAAAAAGGAGCATTAGAAGTAGTTGTGATTCACTTGGGATGGACAAGAGCATTGATTTATATGAATTCTTTCACCATGTGTAATTAAATAGCCTAAAGGAATCTGGTATTAGAGTTATTTGTAATGCAAAAAAGACACTGTGGAATTTATGGAGAATTCCAAAACTACAGTCACAACATAGACCTGCTGGGTTTCTAGATCATGACAGTGTGATCTGAAGCACAGAAATATACAGTATAAACCATTTGAAAAGACACTCCTAATGAGCTACTCTTTCCTTTTAGGGACGGAGAACTTCATCCTGAGATTTAAAGTCGTCACTAGGTGTTTGGTTGTGATAATCCATTAATCTGTATAATCATAGTTTGTACCCTTTCTGTTTATGCATTACACTTTTAAAACACTTAAAGATACAAGCCATAAGACTATATCATCAATTTTTTAACAAAGTCACTTTCCTCATAAGAACTACATTTTCATTAAGAAAAATGCAGATCACTGAATAGAAAATGGGGCAAAAGACAATAAAAGGCAAATGATGAAACAAGTACTAATAAATATACAAATATCTAAACTTATTAATAATCAAGGATATTGGAATTAAAACTATGATGAGAGATGATTTCACGTATACCAAATGGGGAAAATTTAAAAATACAAGTCATACAACACCAAGTGCTGTCAAATATGTAGAGGAAGAGATATTCTTTTAGGTTGTTTATAGGAGTTTAATTGGTATAATCAGTTTGAAAATAGTTTGGCATTACTTAACATAGCTAAAAATATTAATATTTTATGATGCTGCTCCCTCACCTATAAGGGATAAATACAAGAATATTCATTAAAATTATTTTAATATAAAAATGGAATAAATCCACATTTACATCAACAGGAAAAATGGGTGCTGTATTTCAATATATTTATATAATGAAATACCACAGCAAAAAAATAAGTGAAGTAAACCTACATCCATCAGTATGAATGTCTTTAATACGAAATCTTCAGCAAAACAAAAATTTAGTCACAGGAGAGTAAATATATGATAATTCTATTTATATGTAATAGAGTTACATTACATAATATTGACTGTTTTCAACTATATGTGTTCAGAAATAACCAAAGCTCAATGGAGTATTGTTTAATGTGCCAGATATATTGAGTAAAATTAAAAAGGACACGCTGCAAAGACTGGCATAATTTCTGGGTAGTGCTTATGTATAGGTTGATGGAGTGACATGAAATCTACAAATTGAGTATTAATTGTGTGCTTAGTGTGAGTTCCAGAAAAGCAAAGCCTAGAAAAAAAATTTCTCTTTTTTTAAGTTATTTATTAGGGAGTTCTATTGGAGGAAGGGGAGTGAGCAAAGTAGGACAAGACGAAGAAAAAAAATATTAAAAAGGAATTCTCACCTCCCCTGGAGTCTAGCTTTACTATGATCACACAAAGAAGCTCTGAAGCAAAAATTTTGCCACACATACCTGCCCCCACCTTGAAGCAAATGGGCAGGCTTTTTATTCTTTCATGTCTTGTGAGACATTGACCAAAGTCAGCCTCTTATTGGACAGATGGGTGTGGTGTAGCTTTATGGAATAAGAAGTTTCTATTTGGATCTGGCAAAAAAAAAGGGTCAAGTATGAGTTGTTATCAACCAGTGTTCACAGAGGATGGGGCACAGGTGCTATATCCAATAAAGGGAAACTCTGTGGATGTCAATTGAATTAACTAAGGTTCACACCTTATACCATTCAGAACCATATATTTCTCAAAAATAACTTTACTCCATACAGGTACATCTTCGTCATGCTGCATGGTTATGATTTCTTTAAAAAATTTTCAAAAAGAGGACTAATAGTACAAATTAAAACACTTAGTACTTCAGTTTGTTGGATAAGCAAACCTATTTCCAGAATACATGTCAGTCTCCGTCACCATGAAATGTTGCATTTTCTCAAGTGGATGGAACTCAAAATAATCAATTAGTAATGATGTGGATAATTGGACTCCTTAGGGAAGACGCCATACTGGTGGCTCAAGACTGGTTTCTGTTACTGGCAGACTCTGGCTCTTACTTACTTAGTGGGAGGTGCTTGAGAAAGTCTCAACAATCTTGACTTGTAATATAGCTTCCACACTGAAGTCACATTTTATAAGCACTTCAAATTGAGGTACAGAAATCACTGAAGTTTTTCAACATGTAAAGCCTCAAAATATGAGAGTAGCAGTTGATAAGGATGGTAGGCAGTAAGCTGAGAGGGTCTTCGTAGGAAAGTTGTATTCATTTTCACCTCCGTTTGCAGAACCAGTCCAGATTGAGTTGATTTCTCTTTTGTAGAACTTCACTAACAATCAATCAAAATAGAATTCTGTATTTTTTCCAATATTTTCCTCTGGAGCAGGAGTTGACAACTACTGTACTCAGTCTAGCTGCCTATTTTTATAAATAAAGTTGTATTGGAATACAGCCTTGCCCATTAGTTATGTTTTCTATGACTGCTTTTGCTCTAAAATGGCCAAGTTGAGGAGTTGTGAGAAAGACTTTGTGTTCCATAAATCTGAAATATTTACTGTGTGCCCTTCAAGAAGGATTTTGCTGACTCTTGTTCAAGAGCTACAGACGTGGTTGTTACTCAGTGTGCTTTTACTGTATTACCACAGCTATACTGAACGCTTTGCCATGACATAACAGATGTATGCATCCATGTAGCCACCAACACAATTAGATACAGAGCACTTCCACACCCTACCCCAATTCCATCATGGCTGTTACAGTTATGTTCTCAAATTCCTAGTCCCAGGCAAACACTGATATGTTTCCATCACTATAGAATATATTCTATAATTTCGTAAAAGTGGAATTGTACATGGTGTACTATTTAGTGGCTGAATTTGACTCAGTATAATGTTTTTCAGTCCATCCATGTTGGTGTCGGAATCTCCAGTCAGTGAGTTATACAATTACAGAATCCATTTTTCACTGTTGGATTCCTCAAACCAAACTACTCTGGTACCAAAAGTTGTAGATTGGTACCCCAGAAACTTGTGAATCAAAATGGCTGCTTTTGGTCCCATTATGTCATCCCCATTCCAGAAAGTGAAAACACAGAATAGAAGAAATACAGTATTTTCTCCTTTCTTTTAAAGATTCAAATGATATATTGAACATACCAATTTTGCTCATTAAATCTGCTCAGAATTTGGTCACACGGCTATAGTTAACTGCAAGGAAGCTGGAGAATCTTTCAGTCTGTAAGACCGTATTACCAGTGAAAAGTCTATACACGTGGAAGAGTAAGAGAGAGGATAATGAGGACAAATAACAATCTTCTTTGATTCAGCAAAAGGCCACTGAAATATTGGCTTCACCTTTTTTTTTTCACTCATAGAACATAGGACATACATCCTTTCTAAGGGAAACAGCTTTAGAGTTTCATCCAATTATAGCTTATACCTCAAATTCTAGGATCTTTCAGTGATACAAAGACTTCTACTCAGATCTGGGTGGTTTGGTTATTTATTTTGTTTTTTTGTTTGTTTTTATATTTCACATATGAGTTATATCATTTTGTTTTTCTCTGTCTACTTTCACTTAGCATAATTCGAAAAGGCAACCTATCAAATGGGAGAAGGTATTTGCAAATGATATATCTGATTAAGGGATAATATGCAAAATATATAAATATAGCACTCAATAGCAAAAAGCAAACAAATAATATAATTTAAAATGGGCAAAGGACCTGAATAGACGTTTTTCCAAAGAAAGTGATTAAATGTCCAAAAGGTACATGCAAAGATGCTCAACATCACTAATGACTAGGAAAATGCAAATCAAAAGCACAACAGGATACCACCTCATGCTTGTTAGAATAACACATTGGAGAAAAGAGAACACTGTTGGTGGGAATGTAAATTGGGGTAGATACAATGGAGATTTTTCAAAAAATAAAAATAGATCTAGTATATCATCTAGCTGTCACACTTAAGGATATTAATCGAAGAATATGAAAGCACTAATACAAAAATACATATGGACCCCTATGTTTATCACATCATTATTTACAATAGCCAAAATTTGGAAACAACCTAAGTGCCCAACAACAGATAAATGGATCAAATAATAATTTATATGTATGTACTTATTGCCATTTTATTAATTGTTTTCTGGGTGTTCTTGTAGTTCTTTTCTTTATGTCTTCCTCTCTTGGATTCTTCCTTTGTGGTCTGATGGATTCCTTTAGTGCTCCGTTTGGATACCTCTCTATTTTTGGTTTCCACTGTAGGTTTCTTGGTTTGTGGTTATTATGAGGTTCATATATGTTGACCTTCATATACAGCTATCTTTAATCTGATAGTGACTTAATTTCAAAGGCATTCTAAAAGCCCTACATTTTTATTTCCCCCACATTTTATGTTTTTGATGTCATATTTTACATCTTTTAATTTTGCGTATCCTTTTACTACTTACTGTATTTATAGTTGATCACACTACTTTTGTCTTTTAACCTTTATACTAGCTTTTTAAGTGGCTGATCTACTGCCTTTACTATATCCTTGCTTTTACCAGTAAGATTTTTTCCTTTTGTTTATTTTCTTCTTATTAGATGTGGCCTTTGCTTTTCCACTTGAAGAAGACCCTTTAACATTTCTTGTTAAGACTGGTTTAGTGGTGATGAATTCATTCAGTTTTTCCTTGTCTGGGAAACCATCCTTCAATTCTGAATGAAAACCTTGCTGGATAGAGTATTCTAGGTTGCAAGATTTTTCCTTTCAACACTTTACTATCTTCTGCCACTCCCTTCTGGCTGTAAAGTTTCTGCTGAGAAATCAGCTGATAGTCTTATGGAGTTTCCCTTGTATGTTTAATTTTTTTTCTCTTTAGTGTTTGCTATTTTAATTATATGTCTTAGTGTATATCTTTTTGGGTTCATCTTGTTTGGTACTCACTGTTCTTCCTGTACTTTGATGTCTGTTTCCTTCCCCAGGTTAGAGAAGTCTTCAGCCATTATTTCTTCAAATATATTTTATGTCCCTTTCTCTCTCTTCTTCTAGGACCCCTATAATTCAAATGTTACTACACTTGGTATTGTCCCTGACGTCCCCTAAAGTCCTCATTTTAAAAAATTCTTTATTGTTTCACTGTTCTAAATGGGTGATTGCCACTATTCTATCTTCCAGATCACTTATCCATTCTGTGTTATCTAATCTGCTAATGATTCCTTCTAGAGTATTTTTTAATTTCAATTATTGTATTTTTCAGTTCTGATGTGTTCTTTCTTATATTTTCTAGGTCTTTGTCACTGAGTTCTCCATTCCTATCTCAAGTTCGGTGAACATCCTTATGACCATTTCCCTGAACTCTTTATCAGGTAAATTAATTTTTTTTCTATTTCGTTAGGGTTTTTTCCCCGGGGGTTTTATTTTGTTCTTTTGTTTGGAACATATTCCTCGGTCTTCTCATTTTGTTTGATCAGTTTTTGCTTCTGTGAATTAGGCAAAACAGCTGCTTCTCCTGGTTTTGGAGTGGCTTTGTGTGGGAGCATCCCCTGTGTGGCCTGCTTGTGTCTGGTGCCTTTAGCACGTCTGCTATAGGGCTGGAATGGTCTGAGCTAGAGGCAGTCACTAGGGGGCACAGTGTCTGAGGTGACTGGGGCTGGATCAGTCCTAGGCCACTGGTAATCCCTCAGGAATGCTGTGATCTTGGGTAGTGGTTGAAGCTCGATTGGGTCTTGGCTGGGGCCATCTCTGGGTAGTTCTGTGCCTCAGGCTTCCTTGAGGAGATGGCTGGGGCTGGAGCTGGAATAGGAGAGGGTTGATTGGAAACCTGACCAGACTCAAACAATGGTGCTCTCTAGCGCCTCCAATCTCAGAGGGCTCCAGCAGTTCCTTGCTTGTTTGGTGGAAGCTCTAGCGTTAGTAAATGGATTTTCTTCCAGGATAGTCTAGATGCCCTTGGAATTGCTGTTTTATTGCTGTGTCCTTAGGTGGGCAAGTGTGTGCTGAGGTCCCTCAGCTATCCCCCTCCCCATTGCAGGTTGCCACAGTGGTGGTGGGGTTCCTTTGGATAACTTGTCTCCATCTTTCCTACCTGTTTTTATGTAGTCCTTCTATGTGCAGTGGCTGTTCAATCATCCCTTAGGTTTTCTTCAGGAGGAATTGCTCTATATGTGGATGTAGATTCAGTGTGTCCATGGGCGAAAGTGAGCTCAGGGTTTTCCTTTGTTGCCATCTTGCCCTTCCCCTGAAAGTCTGAATATTCTTTGATAATCTAGGAAACTAAATGATTGAGTTCAAATTTTTTCATAAAACATTAAGGTCCAGTTGTTTATCCAGTAGATTCTAACAACTATGTAAGGAATTCATGTTTTGTACAGTCCCTTATGGAGGCCTCAGCAAATAATCCAACTCATTTAATTGGGGCTAGTGTAACCTTGGTATTAAAATCAGGCACGGACAATACAAGGTTGGATGCAAAAATTATAATGAAAATATTTGCAATGTAGACCTAACACTTGAGAAAAATGGTGAGGCATCATCATCATAATTGGGTTCACTTGGTAGCGGAAGCCTAAATTAATAATATAAAACCTAATAACATAATTCACAACATTAACAGATGGAATGAAAAATATGATCAACTTACTAGATGAGAAAAATGTATTGAATAAGATTCAACATTGTTAATAATTTGAAACAAAAAAACACAACCTTTTAGAAAACAAGAAATAGATGGTGTATTTTTCATGTCTGATTTGTTGATAACGGAATCTACTCTAGTTAAAGAAGGGAAGGATTTATTTCAGCAACAGATGATTACCAAAATTATATTGGTTTAAAACATTATTTTTCATTTAGACAAATTCTAATTCAGATCTGGCAGCTCTCCAGGACAGTAGCCCTCAAAGTGGTGACTCAGAGATCCAAGCTGCTTCCATCTTGCAGCTTTGACATATGAAATTTATGGATTGTAGCTCACATGGAAAGGGAGAGCAGATGGGTCCCAAGAGATCTGTTTAAGGGCATGTCTTGGAGAGTTTTACTTCAATTGCCCATATCCCTTGGCCAGAATCCAGTAACATATCCACAAAGTAACTGCAAAAGAGGCTTGGGAATATAGTTTTCTGCACATACAGAAAAAGAGAGAATAGATGTGACTTGATGAATATATAGCGTTGCCTCTGCCACAGAATTGGAAAAACTTATTCCTTTAAAATCTGGAGAAAAGATGGTCTGCCATCAGTACTACAGTTCAACATTGGAAGTTTTGTACTAGAGAGTGCAGTAAGATAAGACAAGTATAAATACATGGTCTAAGGATTAATGGATAGATTTAAATCTGATTATATGTTCTTTTTTATATATAGCTCAAAAGAAACTATAAGCAAATTTATAATTAGAGAATTTAGACAGGTTGCTGGATAGAGATCAATGTAAAAATGATTCTATTTCTATACATGAGCAAAAAGAAACTAGGTTTTGAAAAATTTTCAGTTTTTTAGTTTCAGATGAATTCTTTGGAAATTAATGTCTCCTTGTAATTGAACTTTTATTTCAAGTTTCATAATGCCTTCAGATTTACTACTGCAGCACTTCTGTGTGTTCAGTTAACTCAAATAAACTGAATGGAATAATTCTATTTAAATACAGCAAGTGTGGAACAATTCCTCATTACTTCTAACTAATTACTGGTTAGTCACTCATCTGTATGTATGAAGAACTATATTGTAATTGACGCTCAGTTAATGATAGGAGTAACTATTTCTAGGTGGTAAGATTGATATCTTTTATTATACTTTTATCTTCTCTTTCTGTCACTGGGATTTTTAATGACTAAATCTATATTACAAAATCAATAGAGTACCATTAAAATTTAAAGAGTTTATTAGAAAATGTAGACAAATTGCTTAAAAAGTAATTCAAAATAAAATAATTAATACCAATAGACATTATAAATACTTAACTTTATTAAAGAGATAAAAATTAAAGCAATGGTATGATATACTTTCCCAATCAGGTTCATAGAGATGACAAATGATTGATATTTTAATGGAAAATTGCAAGAAAATGAAAAACATTAATTATGAGACTGCAAATATTTTTTCTGGGAAGCAAATTTTTCTCTATGCATCAAAGCTTTAAAAATGTGTGTCGACACTTTACCAGCAATTTCAGTTCTGTGAATATTTCTTAGAAAATAATAATACAGGTTGACCACAAACGGCCATATGGCCTGTCTTAAAATTTCATAATACAAGAAGATTAGAAATAAAAGAATAAATACCCATCATTATATAATTATGTGTATAGGTAATACATCAGAGTCACTAAAACTATACTATAAAGCTATATGCATTGATATAGAAAATATCTGAAATGTAATATTGGAAAAGAGGTCACATAATACAAGATTCATTTTTGAAAAGTAAAACAAAATACTTATTTATGTAGGTGAATCTAGGGATGAATATATATATGAAGATGTCTTTAGTGACTAGCACTGTGTTGTGAGATGAATGTTGATTTTACGGTGTTTTATATTCTCCTGAATTATCTGTTTTTTTAAAACCAAAAGCTCATATTACTTTTAGTATAAGATAAAATCAATAATTATTTTTGTTTTTAAAGAAACAGAACACTTCATCTTTAAGTCTCACATTTACCTAATGATAGTATGCCTTATTAATTAATGGATTTGTTCTTTGATTTTATAAAATTTATTTCATTTCTACAAATAGAAGTGGAAATAATCAAGTGCAAAATGTGACAAACCTGTCATTTCTGTGACTGCTGTTTTAGGTTTTCATGGTTAAATTGTGTATAGTAATTGCCCTTTTGATTCAATGCAATTATTATTACAGGTTTCTTTCCCTGAAATTCATGATGAGTGCTTTGTGCTCAAATTCATTCTAATTTATAGCCACCAATATTTAAGGTATATATTTCTGTCAAACATATCAATTAGATAAACTTTAACTTAATATGAAAATATTTAAATATTAAATTTTAGATTTTTTTATTAAAAACAGAAAACCCACTCCTTGAATTGATTTAAGCTGTTAATACTTTGTCATTCTGTGAAACCTGATTTCTGACTTTAAAAGAAACATTTTTTATCTCAGTTACCAACTTAATTTTAGTTAGCAAACAACTATATTCTACTTACCATGTTCTATTGCTGGTCTAAATGTTTTAAAAACATTAAATAATTTAATCTCATAAATTACAACACTTCTATGTATGTACTATTAGTATTGTCATTTTACTAAGGCAGAGAGTCTAAGTTACTTGCCCAATATTACACAGTCATGTGTGGGGACAGGATTCAAAAATAAACTCTAAGAGGCTCTCTCTTGATTTCACTTATTTTGGATATATACCCAGAAGTGGGATTTCTGGATTATCTGGTAATTGTCTTTTTAATTTTTGTGGAACCCTCATGCTGTTTTCCATAGCAGCTGCATCATTTTACATTTCCACCATTCGTGCATAAGGGTTCCAATTTCTCCACAACCTCAACAACAGTTTTTTTTAATAGTAACCACTCTAACAAATTTGAGAAGATACCTCATTGTAGTTTCTATTTGCATTTCCCTTATGATTAAGCATGTTGAGCATCTTCTCATATACCTGTTGGCCATTTGCGTGTCTCCTTGGGAGAAATATCTATTTAAATTCTTTGCTTATTTTTAAATTGGGCTGTTTGGTTTTCTGCTGTGGACTTGTAGGAGTTCCTGATATATTTTTGAAATTAACTTCTTGTCCTACATATGGTTTATAAATATTTTCTCCCATTCCCTAGGTTGCCTTTTCACTCTGTTGATTATTTCCTTTGCTTTATAGAAGCTTAAGTTTGATGTACTCCGACTTACTTATTTTTGCTTTTATTGTCTGTGCTTTTGGTGTCATAGTCAAGAAATCATTGCTGAGACAAAAGTCAAGGAGCTTTTCCCCTATATTTACTTCTAGAAGTTTCAGATCTTACATTAAAATCTTTAATCCATTTTGGATTTCTTTTCATATGGTAAAAGATAAGGGTACAATTCCATTATTTTGCATGTGGATATCCAACTTCCCCAACACTGTTAGAGAGACTATCCTTTCCACCATTGTGTCTTCTTGGCACACTTCTCAAAGATCTTAAAATCTTTCACCACAAGAAAAAAATTATAACTAAAAAGAAGAAAAGTAAGAAGAAAGAAAGAGGAAGGAAAAGAGGAAGGAGGAAGGAATGAAGGGAGGAAGGGAAATGAAGGAAAAAGAAACATCAGGCTCAGCCAGAGGTAAGGGTTGCCATGCAAAAACTAGCAAAATAGCTGAATATGAAACAGGAACCCCTAGATCCTACAGTCAGCTCCAATAACCTTCAGAATGATGTTCATATTTTATAACATAGAATGCAAATGTGTTGCATAAGGGAAAAGATGGCTTACAGTTTCTGGCAGATTCGGATTATCTAATAAAACATTACCATACATTGAGTGGATTTTATCCTTTGAAACTACCACCCAGTCACATAGAACTTTCTTTCAGTTTCTTAGTACCTCTGTCAAAAATTTTAATAGGAAGCATGGATTATCAATCATTTGTTAACAATGTATAACATAATAAAAATCAACTTAAAAATCATAACAGAAGACCACAATGGAAAACGAAATAACGCAGAAAGAAGATAAAAAATAAATGATAAATATTCTGACAGAGTTAAGAGACTACACTGCATCAAAGAAAGGATGGCATGGTTTTATCTCTATAAAGGACATTCAGAGAAAAAAAAATGTGATTGGAGAATAAATAAATACAAAGTATAGAAGATGAAGTTGAAGCAATAACTTGGTGTGATGGCTAATTTTATGTGTTGACTAGGCCACAAGATGCCCAGACATTTGGTCAAACATTATTTTGAACATGCCTGTGAGGGTGTTTCTGGATGAGATTAACATTTGAATCAAAAGACTGAGTTAAGCAGATGGCCCTCCTTAATGTGGGTGGGTCTCATTCACTCATTTAAAGATTTGAATAGAAAAAGACAGCTTAAAAGTAAGTCCTCCTCTCTGACTGAGCTGTAACGTTAATCTTTTTCTGCCTTTGGAATCAAACTGAAAATGAGGCTTTTCTTGGACCTCAAACCTGCTGGATTTTGGAGTGAAATTTACACTATTGGCTCTTTTCAGGGTATTCATCTTGACAACTGAGCATCTTGAGACTTCTCAGCCTGTTAATTCTTATTCTTTGGAGGTTCCTAAGTAAAACACTTGGAAAGACAAACAAAAGAAATAAATAGCCATTGGAAGAGAAAATAAAAATAAATGGTCAAGGTGTATTAGTCTGCTTGGGCTACCGTAACAAAATACCGTAGACTGGGTGTCTTAAATAACAGAAATGTTTTTCTCAACAGTTTTAGAGACTCGAGAATCCAAGATAAAGGTATTGGCAAGGCAGGTTTCATTCTGAGGCCTCTTCTCTTAACTTGTATGCAGCTACCTTCTTGCTTTGTGGGTCATTTATGTCTATGGAATTGCTAAAATATCCCTGGATGTTTGCTTGCCATGACAGAAAAAAAAATGAATTTCTATCTTACTTAAGCCGCTGTTATTGTAGGTTTCTTTCACTTAGGGTCACAGCTGTAGTTTATCCTAGCTATATAAACAAATATCATTTTGTAAGAGGAAAAAAAAAACAAAATTTATATGGTCTGTGTATGGAACTACCTAGTTTTACCAAGATGTAACAGTGCTTATATTATTAGTTATCCCTTGCTATAATAATGCTGTTAATAGACAACCTCCAAAACTGAGTACTGAAAGGAACCATTGACTTCTCACTGTCTGAGTATGCTAAATTTGGCTGGGATTAGCTGGATTGATTGGGTTTGATTTCAGGCAGAGGACTGAATTCAGGTATATGCATTCTGTGTGTCTTCTCAATCTGGGACCATTGGCTACCCAGAGCATTTTCTTCCCACAGTGGGAAAGGAAACAGGATTCTAGGAGGCTGAGCCAAACCTTACAAAAACATTTGACTGGATAAATCAAGTCAAATGATCCAATCCAGCATCTGTGAAAGAGTGGGTAGAGTCAAATGAATAGTAATACAATTTTCCACAGTTATTATGGAAGCTAATGCTTGGCCCCACACACACAAGATGCACAATAATACAACTGCTTCCCTTGAATTTAAGTTTCTGTTGGCTAAGTATAAAGTATTTCCTTTATCATCAGCTTTGCCTTCTAGACTTAAAACTTTTCATGAAAATTTAAATAGTTCAGAGCTTGACTATGTTAAAAATTTCCTTGTAGGCTATATTTGCCTTCAGCGATCGCCTTTTCTTTGCCCTTTCAGAGCCAAATTTCTAGATCTAGATTAGGCGAAAAATAGAATTTAATGGAATAATACTAGTGATAGCTCATATAACCCCAAAAGAACAAAGATGAATTTGAGGTTCCCTTTTAAAGCAAAAAAACAAAACAAAACAAAACAAAACAGCAGCAACAAAAAATCCTTTCACCATAGAGAGAGTAATAGAGTAAATCAGTCCTTAAAACTAAATCATTAAGAAGAGATCTCCAGGAAAGTTCCCAAGATGGTGGAAGCAGAGGCTATTGAAAAAAGCTAAAGAATGGACAGCTATTGCAATGTGTATTTGATCATATTTGCAAATGTTAAATACAGTGTATTTTTTCCACACATTTTTATACCCATTATCTTTCTTCCTCATTTAGACAAGAAAGCCAGTGTTTATGTGTACGTATCTTTAGAGCAAGGGTGGACACAGCTTAGATCAAATAAGTCACTTTAGTGTATTAAGGAGTTAAAAATAGGGCATAGACAATAATTTTAATAGTTGCAGCTTTTAAATCAAATTTCGAAAACATGGATTTCAGTATCTAGAGTTTGCATAAGTTGTTTCTTAAAGAAGAGGAACCACTAACATAAAAATGTGAATAATATTCAAAGTATTATATAAATTGATTATAACTTCATTCAGAATTTCATATTTTTCCTTTCTTTGTAACTATTGTAGAGTAAATATCTGAGAACAGGAAAGACTTTTCAAAGGAAAGCAAGGAGAGACATGCTTTATTGGAAATCATGACTTATTATAAAGTAAGAGTACTACAGTTGGTTATTGAAATGAAAGTAGACAAGTAGACTAAGAATAGGATAGAGATTCTGGAAAAAATACACTTGATATTTGAAAGTATAGCATTAAAAATCCATGAAGAAATAATTAACATTTCAATAAGTGGTATAGAGATAAATGCTTATCTGTGTGGGAAAAATTGGATCTATACCTAACAAATTAAAACTACACTTTACATTGGCAATAAACATGAAAAGCCAGGCTTTAATAACTTAAGAATATAAAGGAGAGGTGGGTATAGTTCAAGTGGTAGAACGCATGCTTAGCATACACGAGGTCCTGGCTTCAATTCCCCTTACCTCTAAAAATAAATACATAAGTAAGCCTAATTACCCCCCTGCAAAGAAACAAAAGAATATATGGCACTAGCCTTATAAAAACAAGGTGGAAAACATTTTCTTAAAGAAGTATATCAAGGACTTAAACAAGTACCATGACATCAGATTGTTCTTTTGCCTTTATAATGTTTTTAAAGTACACTGTCTACTTAGCTGCTTTTCTAACCTAAGACAGTTCTGAGTTAGGCAAAACAAAGGCCAGCATCTTACATCAGTACTTCAGGGAATCCCTAAGCTCAAAACAGACAGCACAATTCCTTGAGAATGAGGCCCTGTTCTGCTCCCTCTGACACCATCTACACACACTGGGAACTTGGGCTGACGACTTCAAGACCAGTGCCTTGCTGGGGAGGAGGGTAGGGCGAGGCTAATTCAAAATACAACAAACGAACTTATTTACAAAGCAGAATAGACTCACAGACATAGAAAACAAACTTATGGTTACAGAAAGGGAAAAAAATTGGGGGAGGATAAATTAGGAGTTTGAGATGAACACATACCCACTGCTATACATAAAACAGAAAAAAAATTTAAACAGAGTTCTCCTACAATGGTTAAGTTACCTGTTTCTTGATTCACCATTTGCATGGTTGCTGTAAGCTTTCGACTGTATTCTCAAGTGCTGACAAAGTTGTTTCTGATAGTTTTTGTTTGTATTTTAGGTAGCTTTGTGGCAGGACAGGCCCTTGGAGTTCCCTACTTTGTCATTTTTACTTGTGTCACTTCATTGTGGTTTTAATATGCATTTCCTTAATAATTAATGACGTTGAGCATCACTTTGTTTACTTATTGGCTATTTGTCAATCTTCAGAGAAATATTTATTCAGATATTTTACCCTTTTTTTGTATTTTGCAGCTGTGTATTCCACTTACAAGCTCTTATAAGATTTTTGATTAGCAGTACTTTATTATGGTATATAGCTTGTATTTTCATTTTTTACAATATCTGTTAAAGACCAAGTTTTAATTTTGATGAAGTCTATATTATCATTTTTTTATGTCCTATTTTCAAAACCTTTTCTAACCCCAGTGTCTCTAAGTTTTTCTTACTGTTTTATTATGAAAAACTTAAGTTTTATTTGTGAGGTAGAGTTTGAGGGGTTTTTTTTTTGCCATGAATATGCAATTGTTATAGCAACCTTTATTGTCTCTCCAAATATGTAGGCCTTCTTTGACTCCTCTCAGCAATGCTTTAGGTTTTCCAGTGTTCATCATACAAAATTTTTTAAAATATATTGTGAAGTATTTCATAGATTTTGATATTATGTAAATGAAATTTTTAAGTTTTTAAATTTCACATCTGGTTATTCACTGATGACACATGTGAAGAAATTGATTTTGTATATTGAACCTCTGTTTTGTGCCCTTGGAAAACTCAGTTGCTGGTTCTAATATTTTTGTTTTGTAGATTTTATTTTGTATGAATTTCTTCATATACAATTGTGTCATCTGAAAATAGTTTATTTCTTCCTAATCTATTTTATTTATAGTTTTTTATTTTAAGTGGAGATAATGGGAATTGAACCCAGGACCTCACACATGCTAAGCATGAAAAGCAAACACTCTACCACTGAGCTATACCCCACCCCCGCTTTCTAATCTTTCATTCTATTTTTGTTGCTATGGTTAGGAACTCCAATACAATGTTGAATAAGAGTGGTGATAGCAGATATTTGTGTCTTGCTCCTTATCTTAGGTAGATGTATTCAGTGTTTCACCATTAATTATGATACAAAGTTAATAAGAGGTCTTTAATAAAGGACATTCATAGATGCCCTTCATCAGTTATTAACAAATTTGCTTCTATTTCTAGATTACTAAGAGTTCTTTCTTTGAATAAATATTAATACTTTTAATACTTTTGTGCATCATTAGAAATATCATAGTATGTTTTTACTTTGTTTATGTATTGATTCACTTTAATTGAACCTACACACTTAAACCAAACCTGCATTCTGGGGATAAATTCAACTTGGTTATGATTCAGATTGCAAGTGTCTTGTTAAGAATTTACGTCCATGTCCATGGCTGGCCTTCAATTTCCTTTAATGAATTTTTTTCTTTTTTGTTATTATGATCATCATGGCCTTACAGAATGAGTTAGGAAGTGTTACTTCTTCTGTATTCTCATTTAGTTTATGTAAAAGATAATTAATATATCTCTTAAATGTTTAATACAAGTCATGTTAAATGTTTAATATAAGTCATTTGGACCTGGAGTTTCTGTTTTGAGAAGGTTTTTTACAGCCAATTCAAAAATTTAAATATATATGGCTATTTAATTTATCTGTTTCTTCTTTATAAGCATTGGGCTTTTTTATCTTAGGGGGGATTCTCTATTTCCTCTATACTGGCAAATTAATTGATATAACATAACATTGCTCTATTTTTTAAGGTCTGTAGTATCTATATTGATGACCACATTTTCTTTTCTGATACTGGTAATACGTCTTTCCTCCTTTCTTTCCCTTGGATTATTTTTTCCCAGACTATCTTGGATAAGAGTTTCATAAATTTTATTGGTCTTCTCAAAGAATATGCTATTGCTTTCATTGATTGTACTTAGTCCTTTTATGTTTCCAATGTCATTGTTTTCTGCTTTTCTTGTTATTTTTTCTTTCCATTTCCTAACTCTAGATTTCAAGTTTTTCATTTGCTATTTTTTTTAATATGGAAGCTTAGATCATTTGTTTTTGATATTACTTTTGTTTATAAATATGTTTGATGATGCAAAATTTCCTCTACAGATTTGTTGGTTACATCCCACAAAATTTTTGATTATGGATTATATTTTATTCAGTTCAAAATATTTCTAATTTCTCTGTATTTCTTCTTTGACCCATGCACTACTTGGGAGTGTGTTTAAATTACAAGTATACGGAGATTTTTTCAGAACAAACTGTTTTTCATTTCTAGTTAATTTCCTTGTGGATAGAGAATGTATGTCACATGATTTCAATCTTTACAGGTCTTATGATCTCAATTATAGTATATTTTGGAAAATGTTGCATTTGAAAATGAAAAGAATGTTTATTCTGCTCTTTTGGTGAAAATTCTATAGAAGTCATAAAGATCAACTTATTTGGTAGTATTTGTCAACTGTACTAATATACTTACTAAATTTCTGTATTTTTTTTTTTTTGTCAGTGAGAGAGGGATATTGCCGTCTCCAACTATTTGTGTAGACGTGTCCTTTTTTTCAGTTCTGTTTTTGTTTGCATTATGAACACTGAAACACTGTGGGGTTTTTTTGAGATAATTTTTTATGTATAGATATTTAACATGTACTGTCAATGATTTGACCTATTTATCATTATGGAATGACTTTATTTATCCCTTTTAAAATTATTTGCTCTGAAATCTATGTCACTTGATTTTAATACAGCTGCTCAAATATTCTTTTGAGTAGTATTAGCATGATCTGTCTTTTTCTGCCTTTTTCTGTTTTACCTATCTGTGTCATCTTATTTAAAATTTCTTTAGAATAAATAGCATACAATTGGGTCTCACTTTTATATCCAATCTGACAATCCCTACATTTTAACTGGATATATTTTAATAAAATTATCAGTGTTAACAGGCTTGAACTGATCATCTTGCTAAACATTCTTGATTTGTGCCATCTGTTCTTTTATACTGCCTTCTTTTGGATGAATTAAAAAATTTTGTCATGCTATTTTAATCTATTATTGACTTACTATATATGACTACTTCCTTTGTAAGTTTTTTTTCTAGAGTTTAAAAATACTCTAAAATTTAACTTATGACAGTTTATCTCAATATTACATCACTTTATCTATGCTGTAAGAATTTTTCCACAACTTCTATTTCCTCTTCCCAATTTTATAGTATTTTTACTGTATATAATTGTATATATAAAACTCTAAAACACAGTACTTTTGCTTTTGACAGTCTACAATTTTTCCGAGATACTTTAAAGATAAGAACAAAATTTTTATATTTCTTCACATACTGAGCTTTTTCAATGCCTTTTATTTCCTTGTATTGATCCAGATTTCCATCTAGTATCGTTTTTCTTCTCTCTGAGAAAATTACTTTAAAATTTATTTTACTATGGTTCTTCTGGCCACTAATTCTCTCAACCTCGGTAGATCTAAAGTATAATTTAGCTTTCCTGTTTGAAATGTTTTCATAGGTATGGAATTTTATGTGAATTTTTTTTTTTTTTTTTTAGTTTCAGTAATTTGATCACACTAGTATTTACTGGATTGCACTTTATTCTTACAAGAAGTTAATTGCCATTCTTGTGTTTATTCTTCTGTATGTAATACTACTTTTTCTTCTGTTTGCTTTTGAGATTTTCTGTTTATTATTCTTCTTCAGCAGTTTGACTATTTTTTGTTTTGGTGTAGCTTTCTTTATCAGACTTGCATTTTTTTGAGTTCTTGATAACATTGGTTTTAATTTTTATCAATTTTTTAAAAAATTTTCACTCATTTTAAAAATATTTCTTTTGTCTTCCCCTAATGATTTATTTTTTGGGAGACTCCTACTATAAATATATGATGCTTCATGAAATTGGCCCACTGATGCTGTCTTTAGTTATTTCAGTCTTTTCTTTTTTCCTCTCTGTTTCATTTAGAAGAGTTTTAATTGCTTTGTCTTCAAGTTCACAAGTCTTCATCTATGCAGTTTCTCATCTGTTGTTAAACTCATTTAGGTAATTTTTCTTTTCAATATTGTTTTTTTGTTCTTCCTAGAAGTTAAATATGATTATTTTTTGTACATTGTTGAGTGCTGAATTCTATTGCAGCCCCATTAATATGGTGGTTATCTCCCTTCTTCCCCCTCTCTGGCATGCAGTTAACTTGCTTATTATCACATTTATGCTTTGGGGCTTCGTGTTAGGAACTCTGTTAAGTCCCAGGAAAGTACTTAGTCCAAGCTTCATTTGATTCCATTCGTTATGCAGTACGCTTCTGAGAATTCTGTCTAATGCCTTGTCAATTAAGGCAACTTCCCACTGTAGCTTAGAACACATACTTCCTCCCCTAATAGAATTCTAGTAATTTTACTGCCTGCTCCTTTTCAGTGTTTCCCCCCAGCCTAGAGTAGTCTAATTACATACAGGTACTTACTAGTACTCAGCTGAAGATCTGAGAGGAGCCTTCTGTGGCTCTCCCAAGGTTTTATTATTAGCTTTCTTTTCTCTAGTACTCCAACAAAAATTTATAGTTACCTTGGCCTCCCTAAACTCACAACCATGCCATTTTAATTCAGTAAGAGTGCTGCGACTTTTTGTGTTTTCCCTACTTGCACTGTGGCCTTGAAACTCTCATTGGGTAACAAGCTTAACCCAGGGAAATATACCATTAACTAATATTATTCAACTTTATATTCAATGTGAGAATTAGTATTATTCTACATCTTAACCTTATGAAATGTTTACCATTTTTTCCCCATATTTATATCCAAAAATGCCTGTTATAAGCCTCAAAATATGTTTATTATTTTTTGTTTTATTTTCAAAACACTTTAAATGTTTTCAAAATATAATTTTATATTCACCTATATAAATAATATTTTTGGTTCTCTTCATTAATTGTTATTGATCCAAGTTACTGTCTGGATTATTTTCTTTAAAACTGATCACTTCTTTTTATGACTATGTTTAATTACTGTCAGCTAAGATGTATTCTCTCATTTTTCATTTGAATATGTCTGTTTTTCCTTAGTTTTTTAAAGATACACTTGCTAGATACTGAATTACGAGTTGACAGGTTTGTTTTTTCTTCCCTCAACATTTTAAAGATTTATTTATTGTCATTGTTTCTTCTGAGAATTCAACAATGTTACTTATTATTCCTTTTCTGAAAGCAGTGTTGTTTTTTCTATCTTGAAGATATTACCTTCATACTTGGTTTTCTCCAGTTTTACAGTGGTATACATAGCTGTATTCTATATATTTATTCTTTGGATTGCTTAGCTTTCTAGATCTGTATTTATTGTCTCTTTATTATGGGAAAATATCTATTATGTCTTCAAATACTTCGTCTTCCCTATTGTTGCCCTCTTTCACTTCTGAGAATCCCATTACACATATATTAAATCATTTGATATTACTCATAGTGGTATCAAACAGTGATTTATTTTCTTTTTAACCTGTGATTCAGATTCAAGAATGCCTTCTTCTGTGGTATTCTGTAATACCTGTAAAGACTTTACAATGAATGCGTATTCAGATTTTTTTTAAGTTCTGTAATTTCTAATTGATTCTTTGACAAAAGATCAATTTCTCTCTTTAACTCTCCTATCTTTATATTCATTTTGGCTATTTTATCCTGCACAGTCTTAATACATTTATAATAGCCTGTGGATCTGTTTTCATTTTCTTCTATAATCTCTTGGTTATTGATCACATCATCTTCTTTTCTCAAATGCTTCAATATTTTTTATTGTGAATTGGGTGTTGTATATAAAAACTGTAGAAATACTTTGATACTCTAGAAAATGTTGTGATTATCTAAAAGGAATTATGTTTCCAGTGCCAGGCAAATAATTTTTAAAAAGCCACTTTAATAGAATTAGAATTTGGGATAGTTTTAATTGTTTCTAGACCCTGGGATGGATATGTTTTATTATTCAATTTTTCTCTAGCCCTTAAATTCCATTTGGCCCCCATTGCTATAAATCTTTCAGAATCTCCATCTATTTTACAGCCACACAGGTATATGCATAGATGTCCCTAAGGAAAAGTGGGCCAAATTCCAGTGTGACATGTCAGAATATTTTCCCTGAATCTTGGTGCCAAAATATTTTTCTGCCTTGTTAGTTTTTAGATGCCTTCAAATCAATGGATACAGTGATATGTAAATGTGTGTGTAAGTAGATACTGATATTGATAAAATATATAAACATAGATATATTTAATCCAAATCTGTCTGTTCTCAACAGGAGTGTTATTCAAAGTGCCTACTCAAATAATCCTAAGATTATTGGAAGGTGGAATCTCTTTTCATTGTTTTTATTGTTCTGTGTGAAGTTTGTTATTTCTATGGTCGCTATTTGCAGGCTTTTGGTGTGGTTTGGGAGGTGTAATAAGTGTGTTCCAAATTAACTGGAATTCTTTCTTGTTCAGGGAAAAAAAATTTCATTGTAGGACTTTATGGTAGTTGATTTTTTATTTCTTTCAGTCTTAATTTCCTTTAATTTTCAACAGTAGTAGCTTTCTAGCTCCCCAATACTGAGAGTCTCAGTTCCCCATAATGCATCACTGACAGACTGCTTCCTGCAATGTCAATTAATGTGTGTGTGTTTAATCATTAATTTCCAATATCCCACTACAGTTAGCATCTAGAGAAGCTCTTTCCACTAATGCATGCTTTTCTTTTTAAATGACGTTCATAAGTGATGGGAAATAAACATTTTTTTGCTACTCTGGTTTAGTATTGCATCAGTTTTTACCATAATTCCATGGTACGAAAAACACTATTTCCATTTATAACTTGTTTCCAAAATCGAATAGCAAAATTAAATTTATGACACACATAACTTGACTTCTTTTAAAAATTATTCTCTGACTATAGAGATATAGAACTTTAAAAATAAATAGCATCTCCTCTCAATTTACATACTTACCAAATTAATGGGAAGAAATCAGATAGAACCAGAAGTCTTATTTTTAGCTGCCCTGGAAGCAGAATCTAATGTATTTTCTTTATTTTTGAGATTCCATACCCTGTGACAAGTCAAATTGCATGTTTCCTGAGTTGAGTCATTTTATCCCTTAAAACATCTGTTGATGAACATATTTGTAACAATAATGACTATTTACAAAGTTTTATGGCAATAATGTGAGGTTTATAGTAAAGATCATTGAAGTTTTTGAAACAAAACATATTTGAACTTTGTGGTAAGTTTTTGGAAAAGGATTATAAATGTGAATGGATGATAAAATCCCTATAAGCTGAATTTATTTTTATTTCATATGCATGCTTCCACAATTCAGTGTATAAAACATACACCACATAATTCTACTGAAATTTTATTGGATTTACATGTTGGCATAAATGAGAACTGATTTCAGTTTGAAGAAAATTATTGATGTTTGTGACAAGAACGACTGTGACTTTTTCAGTTATTTTTAATTAGCAGCATTTGTTTTAAATGTATCAAAAATGGAGAGAATCCCCATATACTCCATTACTCTAAATAATTTCAAGATTCTAGGTATTTTATTGCAATAAATTTCTATTTTAATCTCATTTGGTTAAATAATATTAGCTGTATGATTTCCTTCTTGAAAGTGATTGAGACACAGTATATACTGTTGACCTAAAATATATAGACTGCCACTTATTTCTCCAACAAAAATGGGTTTATTTGGGATGAGCAAAGAATTGCAACTCAGGATCTGCAACCTCTATCAGCTAAGTGCAAGTCCCCCTGAATAGCAAGGGAAAGGGAACTCTTTCATAGAGATCAAATGGGAGTTGCAGGGCTATGGTAAACAAAGAGTTCATGGCTTTTCATTGCCTGAGTCCTTGTCAGAAAAGAAAAGGAGTCTTTCTTTTTCCTGTTAGGCTCTGCTATCATCACAGGGCATGAGAGCTTCCCCTTCTGGTCTACTGACTCCATTTAATTAAGGTTTCTGTTTTTTAATTTTTACTGTAGCAGCATATATTCTTTTGATAAATGTTCTATCTACCTCTAATAAGAATATGAAAGATGAATATAAAAATCTATTTAGTTTATGTTGTCACAACTAACTCATTCTATTATAATAAAATTTCCTTCTATGTCTCTGGACATAATCCCTGTTGACTTCAATTTTGTTTGATATTCCTATGCCGTATAAGATTGCTTACAGCTCATGCTTACATGACAGGATTTTCCCACCTTTGTAATCAACCTGAGTCTTTTTTTTTTTTCAATTGAAACTTTTCATCTTTATAGTAGTTTCTCTGGAGATTGCATTAGAATTTTAACTCATTAAGGTGGTCATTCAAAAATACTACTACATTACATAAACAACAAAATATTATTAGAACAGTGTAGTTTCTTTTACCCACACTCAAAATTTGTGTGCTCATGCTTTCAAATATTTTATTCTATGTGTGCTATAAAGGTTGTGATACATTATGGTTGTCTTTGATTTAGTTTGCCAAAAAACTTTGAAAGAAATTTTATATAAATTTACACATATATTAAAATCATACAATCTGTACACATTGTGCTAATAATTAATAATACTGTTATCAGACAAAAATTTAGAGGGTAGGCCTCATGTTATCTCTTCCTAATATAATACAAAATGAGAAAACATAATTACTAAAAAATCTATTATATAAAATATATATTATTATGTGTAAAATTATAAAATAAACATAGTATAGTCTTTCCTTGATTGTGTAGGTGAGCTGAGGAGCCTGTTGAAGGCTTTCTTCATAGTCTTGCAAACTACTACTCTACACACTAACACAAGGAATGCCAGCAAAAATTTGGATCTTGAGGGTGACCATAGGAATAACAAACTTCAATTATAGCCAAACTCCTAACTAGATTGTCATCCACATAGATTCTAGGCTAGGAGAACAAAATACATGCTCACATTCAGGCAATAAAACTATTTACTGTTCCTAAACAAGATGTACAACTTTCTCCAACAGCAAAAATTTTAAAGTATATGAAAAGGTAAGCAAAACACATTCTCCAAAAACAAAGCAATCATCAGAAGTAATAATCAGAGCCAGACTAACATATGACACAGAATGTTGAAACTATCTGACAGAGATTGGGAATAATTATGATTAATATGATGAATATTCCAATGGAAGACAGATAATATGCAAGATCCAATCAGTAAAGTCATCAAAGGGATGAAATTTATAAGAAAAAATCATAAAGAGCTATAAGTAAAGAGCAAAGTAAAGAAGATAAAGATTGCCTTCAACAGACTCGTTAGTAGACTTGACATAGTCCAGAAAAAAATCAGTGAACTTGAAGAGGGATAAATGCAAGTTATGCAAATAGGAACACAAAGAGAACCAGTTATATAGTACTTCATTATGTGCTACATGGTATTGAAGGTGTTTTATATGTTAAATGATTTAATTATTTTTAATAGTTATATCTGAGAGGTGCTCTAATTATTCTTATTTCACAGATGCAAGCATAGATAATAGATTAGTTTCCAAAACTTTCCAAAGATCGCATAGCTAGAAAATGGTAAAGCTGAAAACTGAACAAAAGCAAAGACTATGTCATAGCTTTGGAAGTTATCACTGGTATGATTATGCTTTGCTCTGTGGCATTGGCAAGATTCACCGTGGTGAGTATGTATGTGCACTTAATGAAATTAATAGCATGGGTATTGGTGCCAAAGAGATCAGGTTTCTCAGTCCTTTTCCCCCATCTACTAGCTATGCAGAGTTGACTCAATTACCTAACTTTCAGTGCCTGCTGTCATCCCAGGGTTTATGTTCTCCCCAGAATTCATATATTTAAACCTAATCTCCACTATGATGGTATTTGGATACAGGGCCTTTGGGAAGTAATTAGGCCATGAGGGTAGAGCTTTCATGAATGAGCTTAGCCACCTTATAAAAGAGATCCTGGAGAGCACCATCACCCCTTCCACTATGTGAGGACACAGCAAGAAGATGAGCATCTGTCAACCAAAAAATGGGTCCCCACCAGACACCAAATTTGCTGTTACCTTGATCTTGGGCTTCCCTGCCTTGAGTACTGTGAGAAATAAATTTCTGTTCCTTAAGCCACCCATCCTATGCTAATTTTGTTATAGCATCCTGAACAGTGTAAGATAATGCATCAGAATCCTCATCTACACAATGGCTATAATGATAACAGATTGCTGAAAATTATCGTGAGAATTAATTTAAAACCATCTAGGGGAGTGGGCATAGCTTAGTGGTAGAGCACATTCTTAGCATGCACGTAGTCATGGGTTTGATCCCCAGTACCTCCATTAAAATAAATAAATAAACCCAATTACCCCCCCAGATAAATAAAGCCATCTAAGTATTTATCATAGCACCTGATATTTAATAATCTTTCTATAAAAGCTGTTTTAAAAGTTTGTAATATTATATAAGTATTTTACTTTCTTACAAATATTTTCCTTCACTTACTTTTAAGTAAAGAGAAACAGGTTATTTGGCTTCCTAAAGATTTCAACAATAAATTAGGAAAAAAATCCTAAGTTTACTTTCTTTCAATGCATTATGCATCTTTCAGGTAGAGAATTAGAAAACTTTACATAGGCAAGACTGTTGTTATGCTTGTCAAAATTATGTGAATAATTCTTCAAATTTGTACTTAAATTTGTCAACAAAGAGAAAGATCATGTCATTCTTGAGTACACACATTGTAATTACGTGAAAAATACTATTTCTTTCCCATTTTTCTTCATTGGAAGCACTCTTAATTCTGGCAGCCTTTCCCTACAATCACAATCTTGCCTGTTACTTCTTTCCTTGGAAGAATTGACAGGTCTTGTTCAGTTTCCTAAAATTAAACATTTGAAGTAAAGGAGAACAATTTAAAACAGGCTAACATCTCAGGAATTATAAAAGAAATGAAGGGAAGATTGGAAGACTGGTAGAAATTATTTAAAAACACAAAAAACCTGTGTCATATGAAAGCAAAGGATAAAAAGGGAAAATAAGAGAAACAAATGTAGTATAAAGTGTGGGGACAAAGGCAAATTGATAGGGAAGAAAAAGAAATAACACATAAATAGAGATAGACTATTACTTACTATTTGTAAAACAGGAATATTTTATGTGCAAAAGAAAATTCAGTAATCATGGTATTTACTCTAAATTTTTGATATTTTTCTAGTTTAACAATAAAATTAAAAAGATAAAATGCAAAACAAAATGTAAAAATGCAAATTAACCTTTTGAAACTTCACAATATCTGATGGGTATCTGATTTTTCAGGTTCCTATAATGATATTCTGTTGTATTATTTCTGATCTATCACTGGAACTTAATTTTTGAAGCTTGTTGTCAGCTATCACTGTGTGGAATGTTGGGATATATTCCCAAGAGGATTTAAGGATTCCTAGGGGGTAATTCATGTCAGAAATTAGCTGGTCCCACAATGTCTAATATGACTTGCCAAGGAGTGGAACACAGGCCTTGAAATTGGGGCTATTTCAAAGGACAAGCAACATGTAAACAGACTTGTGGAAATGTAAGCATTCCTAAAAATCAGTAGGAGGAGGATATTGTTAATAATTGTTAGACTTTTAGCAACAGGAAATTTTTTAAAACTTTTGTGATTTAGATATTAGATAACCTTTATTTATTGCTCGTGTTGCATTTTGCTAAATTATTTTCTTGCGATATGACATTTAATGAAGCAATACTGTAAGTTAATTGTTTTTATTATTTTTATTTTCTAGATGTCAGTTCTTGTCTATGCCCATGTAGTTAGTTAATGACACTCACAAATTCAAACGAAAACAGTCTGCTTCCAGAGGCTTAACTCTTACTGAGTTCAAAGACCTGAGTATTCAGGTCCACTTGGCTTTTATAAGAAAAAATATTCAACAATTTAGAAACAAAATGCTTGAAACACAGTTTGGACCATGCCATTACAAAGCACCATCACAGTGGTGCAACAGACGCAGAAGATTATCCAAGTGGGGCTTGCAAAAATACAATTTCTTGAACCACACTGGTTAGAAGTGAATACTAGTTCTTTAGTGAAGTAAACTAACTGTAAAAATGTACACTAATTGTGAAAATTCCCCAATTCTTCACCCATCTTTGTATTTGGGTCCTTTCCAGTGTGACTTTTAAGTTCTTCCTTTTAATAGGGTAATATCTGTTCTCCCACCCTTTAACTCTAAGCATCCTTGTTACTTGTGACAAGGACTCTCTCCTTCACCAAACTCTAGGCCCCATCATTATGCCTTCTCCAAGGCCATCTAGATTTTCTTCTGTGTTATCTCCTAAAAATGTTACACTTTTGCATTTTACATTTCAAGCTGGGATCTATTTTGAGTTAATTTTTGTGAAAAATGTAAAGTCTGTATCTCAATTCATTTTTTTGAATGTTTATATCCAGTTGTCCCATCTCCATTTGTTAAAAATCCTATTCTTTCCTCATTGTGCTGCCTTTACTCCTTTGTCAGATATTAATTGATGATACTTATATTCTTTTTAAAATGTTTTTCTCTTCTACGATAAATACTATTTTCTATTAATTTTACAATCATTCTCTGAAGTTCAGAAAGAAAAAAGGGAGAATTTTATTATATCTTCTTGTCCAGAAACATGGAATATTTATTTTAAGCTTTTCAGACCTTGTGTCCTTAAATAGGCTACTATAGTTTACTTCATAAGGTTATCTAATTTTTGTATTAAATTTAATCTTTGGTATTGTAAGGTTTTCTCATTATTGTGGATGAGCTATCTTACCGCATCAATTTTTAACTGATTTTTAGAAATGGGAATAGTTAATTATTCTATATTTTAATCTTATAAGCTAGAAAGTTACTTAATTTTTCTAATTTTTTATACACTCTTGGGTTTTCCTGTTAAAAATCCAATTATCTGCAGTTAAACATAATTATGTCTCTTCTCTTCCAATACAAAATTGATCTTTGCAATTTTACTATATCATGTTACATATTTTTTGATATACATTTAAGTTATATATTTTAATATTTTATCAATTTTTTCATCAACATGAATGTATAAGTTGGAATTTTATTTTGGTTTATGTTGTGGAAAGTTGCCACATCCAGTCGTGGCCATGGTAACAACAAAGAATAATGGATAAGGTAATAACCATATTTTCTTCAACTCTATCAGAGTACAGTAGACACAAAAATATCTTAATGAATTTAAGTCCAGAGAGATCTGGGTTCATATGTAAGAAAAACCAGTGGCTTCTCTCAGACAATCATGTAACAGCCTAGATTTAGTATGGTTCTAGAAGTTACAGGCATGTGTAGAAATAGTGTGACATATATAGGACTTTACAAGGTAGAGGAAAAAAACAGGTCAAAATTTCAGTATAGGCTGGTATAATGGATTGGACTTAAAAAGATTTTCAAACACAATAATAAATTGCTCAGTCTAGCAGTTCAAACACCCTCCACCCCATTCTAGAAATTTTGTTAAGTAAATTGTAGTGGAAGTAAACTGTGATATCAAATAGAGATGTTGTAGTATTAGGCAAGTTAGTTATGCTTCTATTCCAGGGCCTTGCTAAAGGTGAATCTATATTTGAGTCAAAGCTGAGGACATAACTGAACTTATTACAGACTCAAATACGGACAAGATCAAACATACCAGCTTCTCAGCAGGGCAACTTGTATGTTGGATTTAAGAGCAATGAGAGAACTCCTTAACCTCATTTAAAACTGCAAGGAAACATCATCTAGTTAAAACAGTAACCCGTAGCCTGCTCAGCAAAACATTTTTGGTGCGGAGAAGAATTTAAATGATCAGTCTCTTAACCTAGTCACTTAACAGAGAAAAAAGTTTACATTTTCCAGGCACCAAACAAATATATTACACTTCAGTCTCTACTGTTCTTCAGTAGACAATGTCCAACATAAGATTAAAACCTAAGAATCATATAAAAGGTAGAAGACTCTGCAATAAAAAACGGGCAGCAAAAGCAAAGCCAAATATAACATATTATAATTAGCAGTCAAGGATTTTATAAACACTTGAAAAAACACGGTAATGACTTTACATTAAAAAAAAATGAACAGAATGGATGAACATATATGATATATCATGAGTGATATGGAAATTCCAGAGGAGAAGAAATGGAAATTCTAGAATTGAAAATTATAATATGGGCAGTGTAAACTTTTCAGATCAGCAGCAGACCAGACACCTTAGAAGAAAAAAATCAATGAACTTAGTCTGGTCAACAGAAATTTTGCAAAGTAGTGAAAAAAATACTGAGCAGAGAATTAGTGATCAGATAGATCCTTCTGTGTTGATATTTACCAAAATACAAATTTTCATGATATTTATAAGTAACAGCCATAATTCCCTGAAGATAGGCAGTTGCTAGATGTGATGACACAGAGATGTCAGTGCGTTCCAATTTGTCCTTGCCCTACTCTATTCTGTTTTCAGCTCTCCTTCCTTACTGTTGGTCCTGTTGACCAATAGCATTCCTAAGCCCACAGAGGCAATGTATCACCGAAGATTTCTCCACCAGCTATCCTTTTGCCATCCCACATTGGGCGACTTTACTTTTCTAGCTTCTCTAATTGACTGATGACACCACTGATACTATCACTACCATTGTAGATCTTTACTGCCCAACACTTCCCAAGACTATGCAAATGTTAATTTCTGTAATAATTCATTTATTCCATAACTTATGGTGAGGTTTTTTTTGTTTATTCGAATACTCATTTAAAATTTGCTGTTGAATTAACCCCCTGAATAAATTTTTAAAATTCTACCATTCTAAATTTGTGCAGTTTGTTAGATTCCTGATGAGTTTCATCTTCTCAGTATTACTTCATCCTGTCAAGACAAATCTGAACCATGATTATAACATGCAAAATATCCACTTTTTCTCTCTGTATAATCTGTAAATTTCAGGGTTGCTGGCTAAATAATTAGTGAAAATGTTGATGCAATATATTCTAGAATATTTTGCTGTCCCACTCTATACCTCTCTTTAAATAGATGTTATTGTGCTTATTACTAAGCTTTATTTTTAAATATCAATAATTCAAAAACCTTAATGTGCATAAATATTGTTTCATTTTATTGTGTGATCATAGACATAACAAAGTTTACTGTTTTAACCACGTTTAAATGTACTATACAGTGGCGTCATGTACATTCACAATGCTGTACAACCATGACCACTACCCATTTCCAGAAATTTTTTATCATTCTAAATAGAAACTCTGTATCTATTAAATAATAATTTACATATCCTCCACCCCCCAGTCCCTGGCAACTTGTATTCTACTTTCTGAATATACAAGTTTGTCTATTGTAGGGAAATCATATAAGTGGAATCATAAAATATTTGTCGTTTTGTGTCTGGTTTATTTCACTTTAGCATAATATTTTCAAGGTTTATCCATGCTGCAACATGTGTCAGAGTTTTACTGATTTTTAAGGCTAGATAAATTCCATTGTACGTATGTATATACCACATTTATCTGTTGATGGACATTTGCATAGTTTCCACATCTTCACTCTTGTTCTTCTATAAACACTAAGGTACAAGTATATGTTAAATTCCTGCTTTCAATTATTTTGGTTATATACTGAGAGATGGTAATTATATATTTAAGCTCTTCAGGAACTGCCAAAGTGTTCTCTGCAATACCTGCACCATTTTATATTCCGACTTGCAAAGCACATGTGTTGCAGTTTCTTCACGTACTTTCCAACGTTTATTCTCTGATTCATTTTTATTTTTTGACACAAATCCTAGTGGATATGACATGAAATCTCACTGTACTTTTGACTTGCAGATATCTCCCTAGTGGCTAACAATGTTGAGCACATTTTCAGGTGCTTGTTGACAATTTTTGTATCTTCTTTTGAGAAATGTCTGCTTAAGTCCTTTGCCTCTTTTCGAATTGGGTTGTTTATTGTTGAAATGTAGTTATTTATATATTCTGAATATTAATCCCTTATCAAATATATGCTTGCCAAATATTTTCTCCTATCCTATTGGCCTTCTTTTCACTCTCTTGATAGTATCCTTTGTTGCACAGTTTTTAATTTTAGTGAAGTCCAGTTCATCTATTGTATGCCTATTATTTTGATACCACAGCCAAATTCATTGTTATAAAGCTGTCCTCCTATATTTCCTTCTAAGATTTTATAATTGTATCCCTTAAATTTAGGTCTTCAACCAATTTTTAATTAATTTTTATATGCAGTGTAAGGTAAGGATTCAATTTTCATTATTTAATGTGTGGATACCAGTTTTCCCACCACTATTTATTGGAAAAAACTTGACATCTTCATCAAAAATTTATTGACCATATATGTGAAAGTAGATTTGGGGGTTATCTATTATCCTATTTCATTGGTCTATGTCCATACTTATGCAAGTATCCCACTGTTTTGATTACTCTACCTTTGTGTAGTGAGCTTTGAAATTAGGAGTTGTGAGACCTTTAACTCTGTTTTTCCTTTACGAAATTGTTTGGCTATTCATTGTCCATTGTAATTTCATATGAATTTAATGATGGGTTTTTCTATTTCTTCCCAAAGATGTATTGGAACTTTTATAAGGATTGTATTGAATCTTTAGCTGACTATCTTAATCTGCTCAGGCAACCATAACAAAATGAAACAGTCTGGTGACTTAAAAAACAGAAATTTATTTCTCACCGTTCTGGATGCTGTGAATTCTGAGATCAAGTTGCCAGAAAGGTCCATGTCATCCTGAGATCTCTTCTCTTGCCTTCAGGTGGCTACAGTCTCACTGTGCTCACATAACCTCTCTCTCTGCATGTAGAGGGTAAGGGGAGAGAAGGTAAGAGGGGCAAGGAAATGTGAGCTCTCTTGCATCTCTTCTTATAAGAATATTAATCCTATAGTATAAGAGTCCCACCCTCATGAACTCATTTAACCTTTATTACCTCCTTATAGGTCTTATCTCCAAATACAGTCACATTGAGGGGTTTGGGCTTCAACATATGAATTTGAATGAAGGCACAATTCAGTCTATAGCAATCACTTTGAGCACTGTTGTCATCTTTAAAATATTAAGTCTTCTAATCCATTACAAATGTCTTCCCAGTTATTTATGCATTCTTTTCTTTCGACAATGTTTTGTAGTTTTTAGTTTACAGGTCTTTCACCTCCTTGGGTAATTTTTTCCTAGGTATTTTATTCTCTTTGATGCTATTGTACATGGAATTATATTCTTAATTTCCTTTTTGAATTTTTCATTACTAATATATAGAAATGCAACAGATTTTTGTATCCTGCAACTTCGTTAAAAATGATAGAACTAACAAAAAATTTGTGTATGAGGAATTTTTAGTGTTTTCTACATACAAGATTATGTTAGTGTGCATACAGATAAGTTTATGTCTTCATGTCCAAATTGGATGGTTTCTATTTTTTTCTTGCCTAATTACTCTGATTAGGAGTTCTAATACTGTATTAAATAGAAGTGGCAAAAAATGTGCATCCTTGTCTTTTTCCAATCTTAGAGAAAAAGATTTCAGTCTTTCATCATTGAGTATATTGTTAGCTATGAGGTTTTATACATGGCCTTTATCAGATTAAGTTTCCTTCTATACTTTATTGAGTGTTATTTATCATGAAAGGGTGTTGAATTTTGTCTAATGATATTTTTATAAATTAAGATTATCGTGTGTTTTTTTTCTCATTCTATTAATGTGATGTATTACATTGATTGATTTTCATATGTTGAATCATTCTTGCATTTGGGAATAAGTTCCACATGATCATGGTGTATAATCCCTTTAATGCACTACCGAATTTGGTTTGCTAGTATTTTGTTGAAGATCTTTGTGTCACTAATCATTAGGGATATTGGACTTTGGTTTTCTTTTCTTGTAGCGTCTTTATCTGGCTTTGGTATCAGAGTATTGTTGGCTTCATAAAATGGGTTAGGGAGTATTCCCTACTCTTTAATTTTTGGGAAAAGTTAGAATTGGTTAATTCTCTTTAATATTTGGTATAATTTGCTAGTGAAGTCATCTAGTCCTGAGCTTATATATGGTGGGAGTGTTAGGTGAATCTATTTCCTTACTAGTTATAGGTTATTCATATTTTCAATAGAAATTATTTCATCATGATTAACTTTTTATATGTCAAAAATTAGATAAAACTTTTAATTTACCCATTTCTATCAGGCTATCTACTTTTTGGCGTACATATGTTCATAGTCTCTCATAATTTTTTCTTTATGAAGTCTGTAATTTTCTTATCATTGGAAAAGATACTTTATGTGACTTTAATCTTTTTAAAATGTATTAGGACTTATTTTGTGGCCTAACATATAGCCTGTCCTGGAGAATGTTTCTTGTGCGCTTGAGAAAAATGAGGATTCTGCTGCTCCGAGTGGAGTGTTCTGTATATGTATGTTAGGTCTTATTATTTAATATTGTTCAATTCCTCTATTTCTTTATTGATCTTACGTCTGGTTATTATATACATTAAGAAGATTTGAATAAATGTAAAAAAATTCCACTCTATACTAATTTCTGTAAATATAATTATTTTTTATAAAATATTTTATTTTTACACATAATAGGTTCATTATAAGATTTTATGTGATCTGTTTTAATGTGTACTATAAATATCACTAATATGACCTATATGAACAAAAGGCTTTTGCATCCCCAATAATTTTCAATAAGTACTGGAACCATAAGGTATAAGAACTGCTAACCTAAATAACTTAAAAAGAAAATTTTAACATTTAGATTACATTGGTAGTGCAATAATAATGGCAGTTTTATTCAGGAACAACACCAGAGCTTAGTTCTTTGGTTTGTGTGCTAATCATTTACTATTTTCCTTTACCAGGAAAGTTAGTTGAGTTTCATCTGTGATTAAGTTTGATGCTCTTGTTGGAGTCAGAGGGAATTCACCTCAAATTATAGCTCCACTACTTGCTAGCTGTGCGAACTTGAACAAGTTACTTAACTTCTCAAAACTCTTTTCTCTTATTTACAAATGTGGATAATATATGACTAGTATGGCTACTATGAGGAAGCTTATATCTAAAATTACTACATACTTCCTGTAAGGTAAAACATGGTCAATAAAATTTTAGTAATAATAGAGATAATAATAGAAAAAAATAACCAAAGAAGCATCGGGACAGAATATACTTCCATTGAGCCTGAAGATGAGATATTAGTAGTAAGAGAGTCCCTTGGTAGTCTTTGCACCATATATGTAAGTTGCGACCAACTCTGTCTAAAGACACAGCTGTCTTGGCTGTCTATCCCACACATTTGACAAATATGCAGCATGACACTCACTTCTCATAAAAATCTGTTTGCCTAGTAACTGCCACATTTTGTAACCCAGTATCCTCCAAGAATATTTTCATGAACTTCATTCAGGTTTGTCAACATTTTTGATTCTCCTCTCCATCCAGGCACATAAGTGGAATTACACCCACCATCATCCCCTTTAAAGGTGGGCATGACCTTGCATCTTGCTTGGTTTAATAAATATGAGCAGGGGTGATGTGCATCACTTTTTTTATGAAAAAATTTGAAATCTTGTGCTCTACTCCCTGTTTAGCTTTTTTTTATACCTCTCCGGCCAAGGAGGTTATATATTTTATATAGTGCAACTACAAGGTGTTAAAGTCTCTCAACATCCTGAATTAATGAATTCCTAGACAGAGGACAGGTTCCTGAGAAAGGTGCCTGCATCTATAGCTGACTTTCATAAGTGAGAAATAAGCCTCCATTGTGTTAACCCACTGAAATGAAGAAGTTGTTGAGTAGCATAACCATATCTACCTTATTGACCCTGAAACTAATTCCAGTAGTGACACAAACTCAGAAATACTTACCACTGTAAGGGTCCAATATCAATTAATGTACTTCTGTGCTACAAATAATATACTCCTCTGCTTCTCACCCCAGATGTCTAATCTATTCAGTATAATATTGACACTACAGACTTCTTCCATTGTAAATATCCTCTGAATTTAGTGAAGCTTTTCAAAACTTTCATTTTTCAATTATTCTTTATCTTTTATAAAAGGCATTATTTTAAGTAAAGTATGCTAAATTAGCCCTTTTTACTTTTCTCTTCCATTCTCACCAGGGCAATAAAATACACAGTTAAAATTCATTCTCATGCATGTGTAAGGCTTAGAAAGATTAGTGGATAATAGAGTCCAAATAAGGAGCTTTTGAACATTAATCCACCAAGAGTTTAAGTTAGAAAATGTATCATCTTTTGAGCTATTGGGCATAATATTTACTCAGATAGGTTTGGATGGATTGAATAATAGTTGGAAAGACACGTGGGCTGAGGTGGATTAAGAACTCATTTTCTTCCACCATCTGGTATATTCACTTTTATTGTTAAAAACAGTCTATGCTATTGAGCTGTTCAGTGCAGTCCTTTAAAACCTTTTTGACTCCGTGCATATAAATACAGGTGTAATTTACTTGGTGTGTGACTGTGGTAACAGTGGTGATTTTGATCTTATCCATTGTGAAAAGTGGTCAGCAATGATAGGATTAGAGAGCTAAACAGAGGAAGACGTTCTGATGCTGTGATCCATTAGAAAAATCTTAATACCATATTTGCATTATGTACATACCACCTGCACATTAGTTTCTCTTTTTTCAGCTTTACTGGTATATAAGTAACACCAAACATTATGTAAGTTTAAGGTGTATAATCTAGTAATACCGTATATGTTGCAAAGTGATTACTGCAAAAAGTTAATTAACACCATCACCTCACATTCTTAAAATTTTTATGTGGTAAGATCTTTTATGATATACTATTCTTCACATCTTTCAAATATACAATACAGTACTGTTAACTATAGTCACTGTGTTGTGCATTACCTACCCAGAACTTATTCATCTTATGACTGGATGTTTTTACCCATTTATCAAATTTACCACTTTCTGCCACTAC
Source organism: Camelus ferus (assembly GCF_009834535.1). Classification (NCBI taxonomy): domain Eukaryota; kingdom Metazoa; phylum Chordata; class Mammalia; order Artiodactyla; family Camelidae; genus Camelus; species Camelus ferus. Next base: position 98,001,165 of record NC_045732.1, on the reverse strand, counting down.
CCAAACCCTACCCTGGATAACCACCAATCTGATCTCCCTATAAGTTCAACTTCTAAGATTCTACATATAAGTGAGATAGTACAGTATTTGTCATTCTCTTTCTGACTCGTTTCATTTAGCATAATGCCCTCAAGTTTCATGCATCTTACTGCAAATGGTAGAATTTTATTCCTTTTTATGCCTGAATATTATTTCATTATTAATAGTTAATAATCTATTAGTCTATATTTTCTTTATCCATTGAATGTCACTGGACATTTAGCTTGTTTCCATGTCTTGGCTATTTTAAATAATGCTCCAATGGACATGGGTGTGCAGATATCTTTTCAGGATAATGATTTCATTTCCTTTAGATATATACCCAGTTGTCGAGATGTGGAATTGTTGGATCATATGGCAGTTCCACTTGCAATTATTTGAGGAACCACCGTACTGTTTTCCATAATGGCTTTATCAATTTACATTCCCACCAGCTGTGTACAAGGAGTCTCTTATCTCCATACCCTAGCCGGCACTTGTTATGTTCTATCTTTTTGAAAATAGGCATTGTAACAGATGTAAGATGATCTTATCATGGTTTTTACTTGCATTTTCCCTTATGATTAGTGATGTTGAGTACCTTTTCATGTACTTGTTGACCATTTAAATATATTCTTTGGAAAAATTTCTATTCAAGTGCTTTGCCTATTTTTAAAAGTTATTATTATTATTATTATCATCATCATCATCATCATTATTATTATTATTATTATTATTATTTGCTATTGAACTGTATGAGTTCCTCATATATTTTGGATATTAACCTCTTATCAGATACATGGTTTGTAAATGTTTTCTTCCATTCCATTAATTGCCTTTTTGTTTGTTTGTTTGTTAGTTTTTTAACATTTTTTTATTAAGTTATAGTCATTTTACAATGTTGTGTCAAATTCCAGTGTAGAGGACAATTTTTCAGTTATACATAAACATACATATAAAAAAAAAGAACATAAATACAAAACAGAAAAAGACTCATAGACACAGAATACAAATTTGCGGTTGCCAAGGGAGAGAGGGGTGGGAAGGGACAGACTGGGATTTCAAAATTTGTAGATACTGGCAGGCATATGTAGAATAGATGAACAAGATTATACTGTATAGCACAGGGAAATATATACAAGATCTTGTGATAGCTCACAGCATAAATTTCCTTTTGATTTTATTGTTTATTTTGCTGTGTAGAAGCTTTTTAGTTTGATGTAGTCCTATTTGTTTATCTTTTGCTCTTGGTGCTCACGCTTTGGGTGTCATAGCCAGAAAATCATGGCCAAGACTCACATAAAGGAACTTTTCTCCTATGTTTTCTTCTAGGAATTTTGTGTTTCAGATCTTATGTTTAAGTTTTTAGTCCATTTCAAGTTGATTTTTGTGTGTGATGAAAGACAGAGGTCTAGTTCCTTTTTTGCATGTGAATATCCAGTTACCTCAGCACTATTTATTAAAGAGAGTAATATTTCTCCGTTGAATAGTCTTTATGCTCTTACCAATATCAGTTAACCAAGTATGCCTACATAGATTTATTTCTGAGCTCTCAATATTGTTCTACTACAACTGATACAAGAGAAATACAGATGATCATAAAAGACCAGTATGAGTATCTGTACACCAATAAATTGAACAACCTGGTGAAAAAATGAATAAATCCCTGGAAACATATAACCTATCAAAGCTGAATCATGAAGCAACAGATGATCTGAACAGACCAATATTGAGTAAGAAGATTGAATCAGTAATTTAAAAAAATAGCTCCCAACAAGGAAAATTCTAAAACTGCATGGTTTTACTGGTGAATTCTACCAAACTTTTATAGAAGAGTTAACTCCATTCTTCCCAAACACTTCCAAAAATTTTGAGGAGGAGGAAGATATGAAGCCAGAATTACCCAGATTAGAAAACCATATGAGGATGCTATGAGAAAAGGGAATAACAGATGAATATATGCCTGAAGAATATAGATGCAAACATTATTTAAAAACAGAATCAAACCAAATTCAGGAAATCATTAAAATGATTATACACCATATCTAAGTGAGATTTTTCCCCTGGGATGCAAGGATATATCAACATGTGCGAATCAGTAAGTGTGATCCACCACATTAAAACCATAAAATATAAAAACAATATGATCATCTGAATAGATGCAGAAAAATCATGACACAAAGTCTCAGCACATAATAAAGCCACACAGGCAACCTTTTTTTGTCCTTAGCTTTACTGCTCTTGGCAGATATTGCATTGCTATGAAATTGACGTTTTGTGGGAACCCTGTGTTGAGCAAGTGTATCAGCACCATTTTTCCAACAGCATTTGCTCCCTTTGTGTCTCTGTGTCACACTTTGGTAATTCTTGCAATATGTCAAATGTTCTCATTATATTTTTATTGTAGTCTTCAGTGATCTTTAGTGTTACTATTGTAATTGTTTTGGGGTACCACAAAGCACATCCATATAAGACAGCAACTTTAATCGATAAATGTTGTATGTGTTCTGACTGCTCAACGGACCGGCCATTCCCCTATCTCTGCTCCTCTCCTTAGGCCTCTTATTTGTTAAGACACAAAAATATTGAAACTATGCCAATTAATAACCCCACAATGGCTTCTAAATATTCAAGTGAAAGGAATTGTCTCACATCTCTCACTTTAAACCAAAACCTGCTTGGTTAGATTTATTCCTAGGTATTTTATTACTTTGGGTGCTATTTTAAAGGGGATTGTTTCTTTACTTCTTTTCCCGTTGATTCATCGTTAATGTAAAGTAATGCAACTGATTTTTGAATGGTAATTTTGTAACCTGCTACCTTGCTGAATTCTTCGATTAGTTCTAGTAGTTTTTGTGTGGATTTTGGGGGGTTTCTAAATATAGTATCATGTCATCTGCATATAGTGACACTTTTACCTCTTCTTTTCCAATTTGGATCCCTTTTATTTCTCTCTCTTGGTTGATTGCTGTGGCTAAGACTTCCAAGACTATGCTGAATAGGAGTTGTGATAGTGGGCAGCCTTGTCTTGTCCCAGATTTTAGTGGGAAGCTTTTGAGTTTTTCACCATTGAGTACTACACTGGCTGTAGGTTTGTCATATATAGCTTTCATTATGTTGAGATATGTTCCGTCTGTGCCCACTTTGGTGAGAGTTTTTATCATAAATGGGTGTTGAATTTTATCAAATGCTTTTCCTGCATCTATTGAGATGATCATGTGGTTTTTGTCCTTTCTCTTGTTGATGTGATGTATTACATTCATTGATTTGCATATGTTGAACCACCCTTGCGTCCCTGGGATGAACCCCACTTGATCATGATGTATAAACAAGCAATTCTCCAAGGAAGACGTACAAATGATCAATAGGCACATGAAAAAATGCTCAATATCACTAATTATCAGAGAGATGCAAATCAGAACTACAATGAGGTATCACTTCACACAAGTCAGAATGGCCATCATTCAAAAGTCCACAAATGACAAATGCTGGAAAGGCTGTGGAGAAAAGGGAACCCTCCTACACTGCTGGTGAGAATGCAGTTTGGTGCAGCCACTGTGGAAAACAGTATGGAGATTCCTCAAAACACTAGGAATAGACTTACCATGTGACCCAGGAATCCTGCTCCTGGGCATATATCCAGAAGGAACCCTACTTCAAAAAGACACCTGCACCCCAATGTTCATAGCATCACTATTTACAATAGCCAAGACATGGAAAGAGCCTAAATGTCCATCAACAGATGACTGGATAAAGAAGAAGTGGTATATTTATCCAATGGAATACTATTCAGCCATAAAAATGACAACATAATGCCATTTGCAGCAACATGGATGTCCCTGAAGAATGTCATTCTAAGTGAGGTAAGCCAGAAAGAGAAAGAAAAATACCATATGAAATTGTTCATATATGGAATCTAAAAAAAAAAAAAAAAAAAAAAGAACATAAATACAAAACAGAAACAGACTCATAGACATAGAATACAAACTTGTAGTTGCCAAGGGGGATGGGGATGGGGATGGGAAGGGATAGACTGGGAGTTGAAAATTTGTAGATACTAACAGGCATATGCAGAATAAATAAACAAGATTATACTGTATAGCAGAGGGAAATATATATAAGACCTTGTGGTACCTCACAGCAAAAAAAAAAAAAATCTGACAATGAATATATGTATATTGATGTATCACTGAAAAATTGTGCTGTACATTGGAATTTGACACAACATTGTAAAATGACTATAACTCAATAAAAAAATAGTTAAAAAAATACCTCAAAACCTGGAGATTATTAAGCTTAGTGAGGAAAGTGAATCAAAATTCAAGATAGGCTGAAAGCTAGGATTTTTGCATCAGTTAGCCATGTTGTTAAATATAAAGGAAAGCTTCTTGAAGGAAATTAAAAGTGCTACTTAAAAATATTTTTAAAAAATTAATGTTCTACTTCAGTGAACACACAAATGATAAGAAAGTGAAACAGCTGTATTGCTGTTACGGAGAATTGTTTAATGGTCTGGATAGATGAACAAACCATCCACAGTATTCCCTCAAGCCAGAGTGTAATCCAGAGCAAGGCCCTAATTCACTTCAATTCATTGAAGCCTGAGAGAGGTGAAGAAGGTGCAGAAGAAATGCTGGAAGCTGGCAGATATTGGTTCATATGGTTTAAGGAAAGATGCCATCTCCATCACATAAAAGTACAATGTGAAGCAGCAAGGGCTGATTTAGGAGCTGCAGCAAGTTATCCAGAAGATCTAGCTAAGATAATCTAATGAAGGTAGTAGCTACACTAAGCAACAATTTTCATTGGAGATAAAACAGATTTCTATTGGAAGAAGATGTCACCTAGGACTCTTATAGGTAGATAGGAGAAGTCAATCCCAGGCTTCAAAGCTTTAAAGGACAAGTTTCACTCTCTTGTTAAAGGCTAGTGCAGCTGGTGATTTTAAGTTGAAGCTAATACCTATTTATCATTCTGAAAATCCTAGGGCCCTTAAAAATTATGCTAAATCTACTCTGCCTGTTATCCATAAATGGAACAGGAAAGGTTGAATGACAGCAGAATTGTTTACAACATGGTTTACTGGATATTTTAAGCCCACTTTTGAGAACTAGTGCTGAAAAAAAGTATTTTTTTCCCAAAATATCACTGCTTGTGGACAATACATCTGGTCACCAAAGAGCTCTGATGAAGATGTAGAAAAAGATTAATGATGTTTTTCATGGCTGCTAACACTATATCCATTCTGCAGCCCTTGAATCAAGGAGTCATTTTGACTTACAGGTCTTATTATTTAAGAAATACATTTCATGAGGCTACCGCTGCCATAGATGGTAATTCCTCTGACAGATCTGGACAGAACAAATTGAAAACCATCTGCAAAAGATTCACCATTCTAGATGCCATTAAGAATATTTGTGATACATGGGAAGAGGTCAAAATACCAATTTTTACAGGGGTTTGAAAAAAGTCAATTTCACCCTTCATAGATGACTTTGAGTGAGTTCATGACTTCAGTGGAGGAAGTTACTGCAAATGTGGTGGACATAGCAATACAGCTAGAATTAGAAATAGAACCTGAAGATGTGCCTTAATTGGTGTAATGCCATGGTCAAACTTTAACAGATGAGAAGTTGTTTCTTTTGGTTGAGGAAAGAATATTTCTTGAGATGGAATCTATTCTTGGTGAAGATGTTGTGAAAATTGTTGCAATGAAAAGAAAGGATTTAAAATATTACATATGGAACCACAGAAAACCCCAAATAGTGAAAGGAATCCTAAGACAGAAGAACAGAGCTGGAGGAATCATACTTCCTGAATTCAAATTATATTACAAAAGACGTAATCAAAACACTACATATTAGTTTCTATTACTTGACAAAAGTCTGGGGTCACTTGCATCATTGCTTTACAAGTATACATTTCTTAATTTTTAAGAACATAAGTGAATAAAATTTATTCTCTCATTTAATGTGAAGCTGAGTATTTATGGAGATTACATGATTGCTCTAAATAAGCTCACTTTGAGTTTATTATCAAAAGTTTTCAATGGACATAGGATATTGACAGACAATTCTATCATATTTCCTTGTTTTATTACTTTGTCACTTTCTACAAGAAGTGATTTACAGCTTATGTCTTCTAAAATTGCCACCTCTGTCTTACCTAATAACTTCAGTGCATAATTCATGAAGAAAAAATGCAGAGAACTATACACTTAACTAATATATTGCCTTAAATTTTGCCAACCTATTAACATTTATACCCACATTTTTCTCCTTTGTCTCCTTTTATGATGGAAGAAATGTTTCTTTTATAAAGGCCTAAATCTCCATTTGATTCTATCCCTTTGGACATACTCATTGTCTTCATCCTTGTATATACAGTTGCCTAATGGACATTTCAACATCGATGTCTGAGAGAAATTTACAACTTAACATCTACCTGATTGAACTCTAGGATGCTGGGGTTTTTTGTTACTCAATTAGTCTAGCTTATCTCTGTCTCAGGGACTTAACTATTCCTATTCCTCCTGCTTGTAGCACCATTCTTCGGATCTTTTCATACATGTCTCTCCCCGTAATTCCTGTGTCAGATCAAAGTCTGAATCATCCAGATAAGCACTTACCCAACCAATCAAACTAAAATCATTCTCCTCCTAAACCATGGTTACATTCTAATGCACTGCTCTGTTTTATTGACACCATAGAACTTATCAGTACTTGGTATTATTTATTGTATTTATTATGATCTCTGCCTATTAGGATAAAAGGTGAGTGTTACATCTTTCTAGTACCTTTATATATCCCAAATATCTATAGCATGGTCTGGCACATAAAAGTTCCAATATAATTATTTTTCAACTGACTTAATCTGTTTTAGAGAAGAAAAAAGCAATTTTACCTCAGTGTTCACACAAGTGTCTGGGCAAATGAAATATTTTAAAGAAGCAAGGTTATTTGACAAATATAAGCAATTTTTCTGGATCATATTACTTTGAGGAAATTCTGTGTTAGATTAATCTGAGTGACAGTTTCATGTTTGATGGATATATTATATATACTACATATATATAATATATATATAGTGTGTGTGTGTATATATATATATACACACACTAATACAACAGGATAGGTGTTCAAAGTCATATGCCCACTATTCCTTTGTCTATTTATCCTCTCACTATGGCACCAACATCAGATCATCTATCTTCCTTACTTTGTGCTTTCTTGACCTCACTTACTTACAGCAGTTGTAGCAGTTAGGATGATAGAGGGAGTACTGCAGATATTTGTAACTTCCATGGAACTATTTTAGATATGATAGAATAGAATATGAAATTTACATTATTCAGCGTATTAAGTTGTGAACTCAGAGGTAACATTTTACCTTGGAATGAATATGTTACTCCAGTCTGTCATCTTCAAGGGCTCTGGTTTTCAAACTGTGTTCTTTAGAACTTTAGAGGATTTGACAAAGTTTAATTTTAAACTTTTAAAAATATATATTTATTGAAAATCCTTCATAAAAATTCATTTAATCAAATGTATACACATGAGCTTATTTTTGTGCAAATTTAAGAACACAAAAACTTTCCTTAATATCTCTGCATAGATTTTAAGTTCTTGTCAATAGGCCCTTGAAGATATGTAGGAATTTTTATTATTATTCAAAATTTTTCATGTCCACCCAAGCAAAATTGTACAAGCAGGTACTTTTGTCCAGCACATATGCTGTGCTTAGTAAAAACACCCATTGTCTTCAAATGCTAAAACTAATTAAAACACTTTATTACTGTCAGTTGTCATCCTGCTATTGACTTTATTCTGTGTGTGTGCTAAATAAATGCACCTGAAAAGAACCTGAAAAATAAGGGTTTTCTTGCTAGGTTGAAAAACTCATTCAAACTACCATGATAAGCATCTAATAAAGGTATGCCACAGAGTATTTAGCCTACAGTTGGTGTTTGATAAGTAATTTTCTACCATATTAAGGTGTTATATTTGCATTTTGGTGTTTTATGGAGGGGCAGCAAACAGTATAGTATTCATTTCTTTATTTAAATCTACATAGGTTACATTGAAATCTTTCCAATCTGTCTTTGGATAAACTTCTATCATCGCTTCTGTGACTTGTTAATAATGAGCTTGTAAATTTCTCTTGATCGTATACTAGTGTCTAAAGACACACAGAGCAATAAAAAAATACTTAATTTTCATACCAGTACTTGTGTTTACTTTGACACATCAGATATGTATGTATTTTGCTTCCTTTGATGCAGAGACTGCTAGTAAAACTTTTGATACTGTTCTTTGTATGACAACAGTATGGGAACAGATATAGTGATTGTTGTCTCCAGCTACTGCAGCATTTAATGTAAATTTTCGTAACTATTAAGTTACTGTGTAAATGTATGACACAGGAAATGTATAAACGTGTGATATGTAAAAATTTAAAGAAGGTGAATGTCTGATATATACATACAATGTTGATTGTGTAACTTCAAACTAAATTTGATACTTCCAGAATTTTTGTTTATAACTAGGCAAAAAAAAAAAATAGCATCAAATGAGCAATGACAGTTATTTAGGTTTTGAAAGTGAATACAAATGAGCTTTTCTTCTGATTGATGATTTTCACTTTATTTAAGGAAAAAATTGAAAATGTGAATGATTTTCTTCGCATTTTCATAGTCGGCAGAACAGAGAATTTCCCTGGGAAGCTATGGTTCAATCAGAAATGTACCAGTTACTTCTCTTAGCCATTCTCATCAGGATTTTCATTATCCATTGGCATGGTTGTACATTACCATATGACACATGTGTATCATGGGGTGGAGAGAGAATAGTGATCCTCTTCTTTACAAGAAGATATAAAGATAACTCTGATAGTTAGCAACATAATTCCTCTGAGAATTCAATGACAATTTTCCCCATCTTATTATTTCTTGATGTGACATTCTTTAGCACCTTTATGAATTAGAAAAATATAGACAAAACTTTTAAATTAAAAAGAATAAACACTTAATTTGCCAAAGAAATGGATTTAGTTAGTGAACTGTTGAAAACTAATCGTAATGACTTGTTTTGAAGCATCATCTGTGTAAAATGAATAGTATTTGAAGAAAGTTTACAAGCCTTAAATTTGACAGGATGTGCCTTTAGAGATCTCTTTCTTTCTCCCCTTTTAAAAAATTCTAGGAAACTTAATCTGTGGTCATTTAATTAATCAGACTGAACAGTGCACATATGCTAGTATCCATCTGCTGAAAGCTGTCATCAAGTGACATTGTCTTGTAACTGGATTTAAGAATCATTTGGCATGCCTGCAAAATAGCCCACCTTCTGTTCAAGGCTGTAAAATAGATGCTTAATTTTTTCCTTCTTCTTTATGATAACAATTTATATTACTAATGTACCAGACTCTTTTCATTTATTCAAATTCTTTGACCATGCAGTATTCACTGGAATTAAAGCTTTGTCAGAAGACACAGGGGTTTTTGTGTCAATTTTCCTCTTTTGTGACAATTATAGAATAAAAATTTATGGGCTTCCCTCAACTATCACCCTCTGTGATTTGAGCTAGGGGTAGTAAATGGTAAAAAAGTAACTAGGAAAACAAGGGAGACTTTAACAAAATTTGTTTCCAGATTCCTTTGATGCCATTTCTGGGCTAAGAGTCCATCTTCAATAAAAGGAGAATTTATTTCCTGACTTGAAGCAGAAAATGAGGAGCTTCTTCTGCATTTACTGCTTCTTAATTGCCTTCAGCCAAAATAATTTTATAACAAAAGTGTATATTTGGGGATGATATCTTCTCATTCCTTTAAAGCCATTCCACTTGAGAAGATGTCCTATTAATCTTTAGTTTTTGATGTTACTTACATACATTACTTGACCTCTACAAGTAACTTACACTTGCCCACCAAGATTCCACCTCCTGTTCCCTATCTTGAAAATATCAAAGAAGACACAGCATGGTTGACAAAACAGTTCTCCTGGTGATGTGCGTTTGCCAAGTACAATGTAAGCAATGTTTTATTTTGGAGCAGTAAAACAAAACATTAAGAAATCAGTGTATCCAAGAATAATAGGAAAATATAAGTCCACTGTTTGGGACACATTTATTGGTGGCTGAAAACAAAAATAAAGCAAATTTCCCCACCCCTTACTTCTATTTTCTGTATATAGGAGGATCCATTTAAGTATGGTGAAGATTGGATATAAATTGAGTAAAAAATTAAAATAGGAGACTGTCTATACAAGAGACTCTAAGTGAGAATCTTTGTTCCAGATGAAGTCAAGTCTCCTTGTTTACACATATTATATGCCAGGATACTGATATTTCAGAATACAGAGAGAAACACTGCTGAAAATATTTAAAGAGTCAATGAAGAAGGCGAATGCTTCTATAAAAAATCAGATCAGAAAAAGAACTTGATTTGTTAAATGAAAAATAAGATCATTCCTACAAAGATCAATTCCCATAATTATAAATTGCTAAGAATGTAATAATAAAGCTCTCATTTACTTGTAACCAAAAAACACTAACCACTGATGGGAAATTCATAGAGGTCGGCAGAGATAGACAAAAAGACGTTCCAGCTTTTTTCAGATAAAATATTTAGGAAAGTTAAAAACTTTGCTCTACATCTCTTACAAATGACAGACAGGATTCAGCACATAACTGTCTGATTCTAGAGCTTTCACAATTAACTGTATAACAATTGCTATATACAGTTTGTGATACTATCCAGCCAAAATTCTGACTGGATTATTGAACATATAATTATGTATGAGAATAGTGGTCATTATAACGAGTAATAATAACATGAGCTATCACACTGACAGATGAAGAAATACTTAAATTTTTCCAAACAGTCATGATTAATATATTGATTTAAGCCTTGATAAAGGAAGTAGTTAGTGAGACAAATGGATGCTTTATTCTTTTCTATATTTTATTGATGATGCAAATCCAGTTATATAGCATGCTAATCAAATTGGCAGATGGCACAAATCTAGGCCAATTATATTAATAGAATATCAATGTTTGAAACAGGGATTTTAAATACTGAAGGAATTGCAAACATGCCACCCCAAAATATGCCACTGTGGCATATTGACTCTTTTGAGTCAAAGGCACTTAAAAATCAGCAAATACAAGAAAAACCCTGACCTTCCTTCCTTCTTTTTTTTAGAGGAGGAGATAATATTCCCAGAATAAAAGATGTTCTCCCTATACCAGAAAGAAAGTAACATTATTATGATCAAGGATGAGAAGTTGAGACTTAGAGAATTCTTTACAAACAGATCTTGTTAAAATAATTCTTATCTTCCTCCAGCCTCCACACATGGTTTAGTCACTTTTCCACAATTGCCTATCTTTGTTCAATCTAATAGCAAGTGGATTTCACTATTTCTTTGAGTCTTCATTCCCTGTGAAAGCTCTCATACCATATAGAATTTTTATTACATAAACTTGAAAGCTTTATTTCTGTTGCTCTGTCTTATGTTAATTTAATTCTCAGGCCCAGCCAAAAGAACTCTGAGAGGGCAAAGTTAGAAGTTTGCCCCCCCTACAATACCATCAAGTTCAAGCAGTCTGTCCTTGAGTACTCTAATGACAATTTTGATGTTTCCTGTTTTAACCGTGGTTGTTACATTCTTTGAGTAAAGAAAGTATGCTTTAGTTCCTTATAACTATTTAATCAACTATCCTTTATTCAATGTAGTGGAACCAGAGAAAATCTGTATATATTTTAGGAACATTGAGGAAAGATATGAAAAGTGCTTGAATGGTTGAAAATATCAGCTAAATTAAGGAACTATTTTGACTTGTTTTAAATCAGCTGTTTGAATTTCATTTCACCAGTGCTGTAAATAACTAAAATTTGGTACAGAAAATGATGACAGGTATTCAGAGTAATTGGATTAACAGTATAAGAGAACAGTCCTGGATTATCTGATGAAAATATTCACAATTCTCCTAGTAGAACTGAAGAAATAACTACTATTAGATTTCTTTTTGGTTAGTAATGACTATTAATGTTAGATATAATTAGTTCAAAATAAAATTTACAATGGTAAAATTAATTCCAGTTATAATTTAGATTTGCTTTTATTGGGGAATAATTTGCATACAATACAATTCATTGATTTTAAGTGTACAATTCAATGTGGAAACACCGTAACCATCACCACTGATAAGATATAGAACATTTCCATCACCCCTACATGGCTCCTCCTGACTAGTGCTCCAAGTAGAACTTCTATAAAAACAGGTGTATGTTTCCCTCAAATGATAAAATTAAAGGCAAATAGAACTTCTCTAAGTAAATATATGGCATATATAAAAGGAATATATTTCTATAAATGAACATGTGTAAATAACTATAAATCAATATATACATATCTATATCAGTATCTGTCTATATATCTCACTAAAATGAATGGATTAAATAACAGATTAGGCAGAGCAGAAGGAAAAATAATGGACTGAAAGATTTTAAGATATTTAATAAAAAATACATCGTTGGAAAATGAGATGTTAGGATATTGTATGCAGAGAGGATATTGTATGGAGAGACTTCTGAAAAGTAAGATTCCTTTCACAAAATAAATATTTTTAATCTGATCCTAATATCATGGAGACAGTAAAAATTTCCTCAAAACCTAGGAGCAGGACAGCAAATCTGGTGGAGGACTTGTTTTAAATACTGCATTATCTGAGGAAATGACCTTCAATTATAGCATTGGTTCTATATGCTATACATCGGAGAAATGAATTCCAAGTTATAAATAGCTGGCATGCAATTGAAATTTTTGAACACAAATTGTTATTTTCAGTCATGATACATATTTGCTGTATCTGTACATTAATTTATTATTTCTGTTAGTATTATTTTGTTTCCTACTCATTTTCACCCACAATATTATAACAATTATAATTTTTAACTGGAATACCAAATATAAAAATATTCTTTATTGTGTTGCCATGTTTCCTTTATTTAATTCATTACTTTGGGTTGTTCTAAAACAAAAATATAAACCCCATGATTTACCTATTTCTTCTCTCAATGTTTAAATATCAGTATGAAGAATTAAAAGAGGAAGAGATTAATTTCTTTAAAACTCCAGAGTTTAGTGTTTTTTAAATCTTTGAGTAAGTATCAAGAGAAAGTAGTTATTGTAAACTAGTTTAAATTTGATGAAGAAATATTGCTTATTTCATGGTTTTGAATGTAATTTTTTCATTTAATATTGTATCCTGAATAAAGGCTTCTTTTCTACTTATGAGAATTGTTCCTCTACTCTGATCAATTTAATTTGCCTTCATTTGGATTCAATTATGATTGTATCTAACTCGTCCTTCTGAGTTTTAAAAATATGCTTTTTAAATCTTTTAGTTTATTGTATCTCCAGTTCATATTTGAGATTCCAGAATACATAAAACACTTTGAATAGAACTAATTTTAAAACTTAGAGTTCACAGAATGTATTAAAACCCAGGTTAACTAGAATGCCTAAGAAATAGGTAGTCTTTTTGTTGAAATGCTCTGCTTAACTGACAATTAAGCAAAAAGCCCATTGTTTTACATTTTGTTTTTTTTTTTTAAGTGTTCTAAAATGCCTGTGTCTACTTTTATGTACCTCCTATATTAAAGTGATTTTAATAGAATTTCTCTTTGAAAACCATACAGTGATTTCAGGGTCATCTGCCAGTACAGCAGTTCATAGTGTACATGAGTTTATGTGTTAAAGATGTAGGAGACTATCCTAACTGTATACTAAATCTGGAGCATCTCTTGAAAGTTACCAGTGAATTATATTCTTCTTACATTAACTTGTTATTTTCTATTAGTCTCTGCAAGAAAGGTTGAAATGTCACAAATACTGATTATTTGAGAGATATAGCAAATTGGATTCTAGTTAACTTCTGTTTTATAGCTAAACATATCCGAGATGTCATAAGTATATCCCTAATCACAGTATCAAAATCCTAACTAATCAATTGTTTTTTTGTGTTACATAGAATAAAACACGATGTCTGGTGGATCATATGCAAGAGTAGCCTTCTAATTCTTCCTATTCCTCTAACTATATGCCATTTCTTTCATGAAAAGGTAGTCTGTTTCCTTTTCACATGGATCTGGAATGGCAATGTGACTTACTGTAAACAATCACATATGATAGAATTAATACCATGCCATCTCTACCTACATCTTGAGAGACAATACACATTTGTGGTTGCTTTCTTACAAACCAGTCGCCATGTAAAGAAGTCTGGATAACCTACTGAGGAAATCATAAGGGAGAAAGAAGCCTATCTGGCCTTCAGCTATTCCAGCAATCCCCACAAAGTTGCCAAGACTTTGACTGAATTCATCTTGGGTGTTTCCACCTCAGCCAAGATCCCAGCTCAACACAATTTCAAGAATGACACCAGCACACATGTTGTTGAAGAGTACACAATGAAGCCAAGACAACTCACAGAATTATTAGAAATAATTACTGTATTTCAAACCATCATGTGTTAAGATTTTGTTATGCTGCAATAGATAGCTGATACAGAAATTAGTATCTAAATATAGAATGCTACTTGGACAACAAGCTAAAACATATGCACTGGTTTTGAGAACAAATGTGAGTTAGAGGCAGAAGAGTGATGAGGAGACTGTTAGTAGAGACTAGAAGACCAGCTAGGAAATTGGTTCATTGAAAGCTGGAAAATAAGTAACCTATATTACGTATTGGCAAATAAGTTAAATAACACTGCCGCCTGAGATAATATGGAAGAAAGAAAATGAACCTAATAAATTTGAGGATCTGGCTAGGGAAATTTCTGATCAGAAAGCTGGAAGAGTCAAACAGCTTGCTTTAGTGGTAGAATATGATAAGTATTGCAAGTATTGCAATATAAAGTTAAGCTAAATAAGGAAAATTAATTTGGACCCAAGTCTCTCCAGTTGGCAAAATATTTTAAAAGTAAGAAATGCCAAATGGCACAGATCATAGTAAAGCCAGTAGTCTAATCAAATTGTACAGCTTGTACAAATTGTACAGTTAAAATTTTTGTAAAGACCTCAACAATAGTTAAAGTTTGTTCCCCTTCACTAGATAAATAATTTTTTTTAAATATTGTCCCACAGCAGTCTGACACTTTCACACTACAGAAAGGTAAATCTAAGAAAGAATTATGAGTGTGGCATGAGATGACTCCAAATAAGCTTCACAGAAACCCCACAAATGTTTTAAGAAAATCATATTTGCAAAAGCATCCTGGACTAAAAGTTATAGAGATAGTTCAAGTAAAAAGAAGACCTTGTCTACCAAATTTCAATTGGCAATAAGAAGACTGAGGGGATTATTCAATTGCAAACATAGGTCACATTTAATGGAAAAGTACAGAGGACCTAAAGGGTGGAGTCAAGAACCACTAAGAACAATGGATTAAGGAACTGTTCCCATAAAAGTAGAATTGTACCTTAATCAAGGGACATCTTCTGTGAGCAAGAAGGTGGAACTCGTTATGTATCCCTGGCACAGTTTTATATCTTTTTAACAGTCCAGTGTGCTAGTGTGCCTTTTTTTTGAATGACAGAAACTGTGATGATGATTATTTTAGTTCTGTGTTACCATGGTATGTTCGGTGTCTAGGGGCAGATAATTTGAGTTTATAGAATTACAGACTATCCATCCTTGAGAGGCCTTAAATACTTCTGAACATAGTACGCTAATGAGACCCTTGATTTTGAAATGATGCCATAGTGAGGAATGACTTTAGAAGGGATGAGGGATGGGAATTAATATATTTTGCACCTGGGAGGTATGTGGATTGTTGTGGTCAGAGGGTGTCTTGTGATAGGTTGTTTGCTAAGATGCCACCATCAATTATTCCCATACTTTTACATTTCTGCCCTCCCCCTATCAAGAGGTAGGTTGTATTTTGCTTTTCCTTAAAGTGTGGGCTGATCTTGTGACTTACTTTGACCTTTTGACCATTGAAATGTGATGAAAATTATAGTCTGACATTTCCAAACCCAGACTCTATAAAAAGTCTTGTAGCTTCCAGTTTCTGTCCATTGAGATCCAGTGCCATGTATCAGAGCTCAGGTAAAACTACTGGATGGTGAGAAAACACGAGGAGAAAGAGGACAGCTGTCTTAATATCCATTCCAGCTACCTTAACTGAGTTGCTAGATAAGTGGGAAAAGTTATCTTACGAATCCCAAACCCATCTCAGCTCACAGATAAATGTAGCTCGAGCTGAAAACATGTGGTATATAACTGTCCAGTTGATTCTAGGTAACCCAGAAAATTGTGAGAAACAATAGTGTTTAAGCCACTACATTTTAAAATACTTTGTTATGTAATAGTATATAATTGAGACCTTCCCTTTTTAAGAATACCTTTGTATCAGACTGAGGAGTGTGTTTCTAAAGTGAATTAGATTGATGGATTTATTTATGTGAGTTTTAATTTTTCAAAATGTATTTTCCCTTTTTTATGCAGGAATATTATGCTCTGATCAAGGTATTATTGGAAAATGAAGCTAGTCTAACACTGTATAATCACTGGTAGAATGATTCTTTGAATCATTAAAAAGAGAAGCAGTCAAATATTTTGATAAATATTGGTGAGTTCACCTGATGTGATAATTAATCCGTCCATATTTAATTCTAATTACTTCAATATTGTTCTATGAATAATCATATTACTATTAAAAAACATGTTTGAGGATTTAAAAGACTCAAAAAAGCAAGTCAGATTTAGTTTTAAACTTTCATCACAATAAAACAAAAAATTGTTTCACTGTATAATTTTTATTCATTTCAACTAGTAAAATAGATATGTACAAAGAATATATTGTATAAATTATCAAGAGACCATTAACTCTTAAACATAGAAGGACAAATTATACAAATTTCTGACCATTTTATATTTTAAATACTAGCTTATGCTAAATGGCTATATTTCATTAATTCAAACAGGGTTTTGTGCTATGTGTAGGGACAGGAATAGGTTTGGTAAAGTGAGTGAATTCCAGAAAAGAATTGATTCTTGTATACCAGATAGAGCTTCCAAAATCAGGCTAGCATACTACCTTGGAGGGGTTTAGAAAAGTTATTCATTTGAATCTTTTCTTGGAGGAGGATGATGATGATGATAATGATGATGATGATGATGATGATGATGATGATGTTAATTTGAGGAACAAGGAAGTAAAATGAAAACAAAAAGCATGTATACTTGATATAGTTCTTGCCAGATTAAGTAAGGTTCCCTCATGGGAAGAACTTAGCAAGATAAATGTACACAGCGTGAAATTGGCAGAGGTGTCAGAAAATAGGATCATGAAGAAATAAGAACAAAATAATGCAGAAAATTAGCTTTATTTTCTTTTTTTCAAATTGAAGTATACTCAGTTACAATGTATCATTTCTGATGTAGAGCATAATGCCCCAGTCATACATAGACATACATGTGCTCATTTTCATATTCTTTTTAATCATAGGTTACTATAAGATATTGAATATAGTTCCCTATGCTATACAGAAGAAATCTGCTTTTCTATCTATTTTTATATATAATAGTTAATATTTGAAAATCTCAAACTCCCTATTTACCCCTTCCCATCCTGTTTCCCCTGGTAACCATAAAATTTACTGTCTGTGAGTCTTTTTCTGTTTTGTAGATGATTTCATTAATGCCTTCTTTTTTTTTTTTTCTTTTTTAAAATGAGTGATATCATAATGGTATTTTTCTTTCTCTTCCTGGCTTACTTAGAATGACGATCTCCAGCTCTACCTATGTTGCTTCAAGTGACATTATTTTATTCTTTATTATGTCTGAGTAGTATTCCAGTGTGTAAATATACCACAGCTTCTTTATCCAGTCATCTGTCAATGGACATTTAGGTTGTTTCCATGTCTTGCCTGTTGTATATAGTGCTGCTATGAACATTGGGGTGCATGTATCTTTTCAAATTAGACTTCCTAGGGAAGCCATCTGGTCCTGGACATTTTTTTTGCAGGGAGGTTTTTTATTTCTGATTCTGTTTCACTTCTAATGATCAGTCTGTTCAAGTGATTTATTCCTTCTTGATTCAGTCTTGGTAGACTAAATGTTTCTAGAAACTTGTGCATTTCTTCTAGGTCATCCAATTTGTTTCCATATAGTTGTTCATATTAAGCTCTTACTGTTTTTTGTATTTCTATGGTATTGGTTGTAATTTTTCCATTTTCCTTTCTTATTTTGTTTGTGTCCTCTCGCTTCTCTTCTTGGTGAGCCTGGCCAAAGGTTTGTCGATTTTGTTTACTTTTTCAAAAAATCAGCTCTTAATTTGATTGGGCTTTTTCTATTGCTTTTTAATCTCTATTTTATTTATTTTCTCCCTGATCATTATTATTTCCTTCCTCCTGATGACTTTAGGTTTTGTTTGCTCTTCTTTTTCTATTTATTTTAGGTAATAGGTTAGGCTATTTATTTGTGATTTTTCATCTTTTTTGAGGAAGGCCTGTATCACTATGAACTTCCCTCTTGGGACTGCTTTTGCTGTATCCCATATATGTTGTGTGATTATGTTTTCATTGTCATTTGCCTCAAAGTATTTTTTAATTTATTCTTTGATTTCATCGTTGACCCCTTGGTTTTTTGTAACATGTTTTTTAATCTACATGCAGTCATTTTTTTCTCATTTGTTTTTCTCTGATTGATTTCTAGCTTCATGCCATTGTGGTCAGAAAAGATACTTGAAATAATTTTTCTTTTTACATTTGTTTAGTCTTCTTTTGTGCCTGAGTATGTGGTCTAGTCTAGAGAATGTTCCATGCACACTTAAAAACAATGTATATTCTGTTTTCAGGGGATGTAATGTCCTAAAAATATCAACCAAGCCCAACTGTTCCATTGTGTCATTTAGTATCTCCAGTGCCTTATTGACTTTCTGTCTGGAAGGTCTGTCCAATGTTGTTAATGGAGTGTTAAAGTCCCCTGTTATTATTGTGTTTCCATCTATTTCTCCCTTTATGTCTTGTAGTATTTGTTTTATATATTTAGGTGCTCCTATATTGAGTACATTAATGAGTGTAATATCCTTATCTTGTATGGCTCCTTTGATCATTATATAGTGTCCTTTTTTTATCTTTCTTTATGGCCTTTGTTTTAAAGTCTATTTTGTCTGATATCAGTATTGGTAACCGCACTTTCTTGTCATTTCCATTTGCATGAAATATCTTTTTTCCATCCTCTTACTTCAACTCTATTTGTGTCCTTCACCCTAAGGTGGGTCTCTTTAGGCAGCATATTGTAGGCTCTTATTTTATTCTTTTGTATTAGCTTGGATTCTTTTTGGGTTTTGTGGCTCTGTTGCCTGCTTTTGATTTGTGGTTACCCTGTTTTTCAAGTATGTTAATCCTCTAATATATCTGTTTGCTTTAAACTGGTTGTCATATAAACTCAAGCACATTCTGAAAAGAATGAAAAAAAAGAAAAAATGTATATTTTCTTGCTCCCCTCTCCCATCTGTCATGATTTTGATGTCTTCTTTTACATCTTCATTTTTTTTTCTTACAACTCATTGTGGTTATCACATTTCCAATTATGGTTTTCTCCTTTCTATAGCTTCTTTCCTATTTAAAGTAGACCTTTCAATATTTCTTTTAGGATAGGTTTAGTATTGCTGTATTATTTTAGCTTTTGTTTTTTCATGAAATTCTTTATCTCCCCTTCTATTCTACAGGATAGGCTTGCTGGATAGAGTACCTAGGTTGTAGCTTTTTCTCATTCAGGACTTTGAATATATCTTGCTGCTACCTTCTGGCCAGCGGTGTTTGTGTAGAGAAATCAGCTGAAAACCTTATGGGTGTTTCCTTATAATAACTGTTTTTCTCTTTCTGCCTTTAGAATCAATTTTTTAACTTTGGCCATCTTAATTATAATATGTCTTGGTGAAGGTCTGTTTCAGTTCTTGTTTGGGACTCTCTGTGCCTCCTGTACTTGAATATCTATTTTGTTCTTTTTTTTTTTAACTTTTTTTTATTGATTTGTAATCATTTTACAATGTTGTATCAAATTCCAGTGTTCAGCACAATTTTTCAGTTACACATGAACATGTATATATTCATTGTCACATTTTTTTTCTCTGTGAGCTACCATAAGGTCTTGTATATATTTCCCTGTGCTATACAATATAATCTTGTTTATCTATTCTACAATTTTGAAATCCCAGTCTATCTCTTCCCACCCCCGACCCCCTTGGCAACCACAAGTTTATATTCTATGTCTGTGAGTCTATTTCTGTTTTGTATTTATGCTTTGTTTGTTTGTTTTTTTTTTCAGATTCCACATATGAGCGATCTCATATGGTATTTTTCTTTCTCTTTCTGTCTTACTTCACTTAGAATGACAGTCTCCAGGAACACCATGTTGCTGCAAATGGCATTATGTTGTCGGTTTTTATGGCTGAGTAGTATTCCATTGTATAAATATACCACCTCTTCTTTATCCAGTCATCTGTTGATGGACATTTAGGCTGTTTCCATGTCTTGGCTATTGTAAATAGTGCTTCTGTGAACATTGGGGTGCAGGTGTCATCCTGAAGTAGGGTTCCTTCTGAATATATGCCCAGGAGCGGGATTCCTGGGTCATATGGTAAGTCTATTCCTAGTCTTTTGAGGAATCTCCATACTGTTTCCACAGTGGCTGCACCTAACTGCATTCCCACCAGCAGTATAGGAGGGTTCCCTTTTCTCCACAGCCTCTCCAGCATTTGTCATTTGTGGATTTTTGAATGATGGCCATTCTGACTGGTGTGAGGTGATACCTCATTGTAGTTTTGATTTGCATTTCTCTGGATATCTATTTCCTTCTTTAGATTTAGGAAGTTTTCAATCATGATTTCTTCAAATACCTTTTCAATCCCCTTTTCTCTTTCTTCTCTTTCAAGCACTCCTATTGTAGATAGATTGGTACACTTTATATTATCCCATAGGTCCCTTATATTGGTTTCGTTGGTTTTCACTTGCTTTTCTGTCTACTGTTCTGATTGTGTGATTTCTGTTATCTTGTCTTCTAAGTCACTTATTCATTCCTCTGCATTATCCTGCTTTTGACTGACTTTAGCTCAGGTCTTACCTCAGCCATTGAGTTTTCTGAATTTAATTGGCTCCATTTTATAGTTTCTATTTCCTTTTTATAATATTGTGCATGTCTGTCTAGAGTTTCTCTTATTTCCTTCAGTGCCTTTACACCTCATTTTTGAAGTCATGATCTAGTAGACTATTGAGGTCTATTTCGTTGATGGTTCTTTCAGGCAACTTCTCTTCTTTTAATTGGGAGTGGTTCCTCTGCTTCCTCATTTTACTTGTATTTCTCTGGCTCTATGGATTTAGGGTTATCAGTTATCTACTTGTCTTGAAGGGCTTTTTTTTTAAGTAGGAGATTTCCTGTGTAGACTGTGCATGTCTTATATTTATGTCATGAGCACTGTCTTTAGTATGAATGTTTCAGCTGGAAGAAGAGCTGCCAAGTATTTCTCTGCTGGAGATGTCCCTCTGCAGGAAATGCTCTCTGTGGTGCTGTCTGTCACTTGTTATGCAGGCTTACAGAGTTCTCCTTGTTGACACTGCCCTTGTCTCCACCTCTGCTGTAGTAATGTGAGCAACCAGCTCCCGTGTCCACCCGGGTTGTGTGCCCGCAGAGTCACCGGTGCAGACCCACCAATGTCAGGCACTAGGACCCGCCGTAACAAGTGTGCATTCATGCATCTGGATCTGTGGTGTGCTACAGGTTCAGTGCGGACTTTAGCCCAGTGCCCACATATGGTACACAGGCCCACTGTAAATGCTAAACCCTCCCCCACCGTGCATCAGAACTTGTTTGTCTTAGAGGTGCAGGCCCAGAAAGGCGCTAGCGGAGCATATCTGCCTCCTCTGCCTGGAGCTATAAACAAATCTAAGCACTACCTATGAAGTTGCAAGGCCACTGGGTCTGGATTCAGGTTTCAGCCCTGCCTCTCCCTGGAAGCCTCACACCAGTGATTGTGATGGCTATGACAGAGCCCTGCCTCTCTTCTTGCGAGGCCATGCCAACACTGGTGCTGTGCCATCCCTCCGGGCTAGTGGGGGCAGTGCCTCTGGTCTGGCTGCGTTATGCCCCTCCCCACCATGCACACTAGCAATGTTGCTTTTTTGTGGGTGTCCCAGGCTGTTCTCTTCTGTCCACAATCCAAGCCATATCTTGCAACTCCAGCCCCGTGAGGCTGCCTTTATGCAGTGAGCCCTAGCTCTTTCCCTGGGGTCATAACCGAACTCCAGCAGCTAGTCCTGGCCCGCCTGTAACCCGCCCCCACCACTTGCATCTCAGCCTGGGGATCACAGGAACCCTGTGTGCTGGTTTCTGCCAGTTCTGTCTACCAAGCAGTTGTTCCTTTCTCCCCAGAGCTTCGAAAGTTCCCTTTCTGTTCTGGAGATGGGGCATCACAGCATGAAGGTGTTTGTCCTCGTTTACCGCTTCTTCCCTGTGGGACAGGCCCCGCACCACTTTCCTTTTTTTTTTTTCCTACCTGTTTTTGTGAGGAATCTTCTTGTATTTCAAAGTAAGAGATATTCTGCCGAAGTCCAGTAGGTGTTCTGCATGAATGGATGGGTCTTTAGATGCTATTTTTGGTGTATTCATGGGCTGGCGTGAGCTGTACATCCTTTTACTCTGCCATCTTGGCACTCCTCCAGCTTCATTTTCTTTATTCTACAAATGCTTACCCTTCACATGACATAAATGTGTCCTTATCTTTTAGGACTGCTGCTTGAATAAACTAAAAGGTATCAAAGTACACGCGGTTTTCAAAGATAAAGCATTACATTCCTGTGAAGTTATTATTTTCGTGTTTTATTTATTGCTTCAAATGTATATTTTTAATTCATTCATTTAAAACAAATATTTATTGAGAATCCAGATTGTGGATTAGACACTGGAAATTCACCATGATAAAAGGTCACTGATACCATCAAAAATTCTCAGTCAAGTTGTAGACACTTACAGAAATATGTATGTTGCTTTGCAATGTAATCAGGGTTATAATAGAAATGGGAATAAAGTGTCATATCGAACAATGATTCTTCCTGGCATATTTGGGAAAAGATACTTATATTACTGCAACTTGAAGGATGACTAGTTGTTCACAAAGCAGAGATGAAGAGAGGAAAACAAGGCCACAAATTATGTGAAAGAAGTAGTGAGGAATTCAGTGGATAGAGTCAATTTAGTGACTTGAGTCAATTATTTGCAAGGGCAAATAGAAGAATATGAGACTAGAATTTAAACGGACATTGAATGCCTTGCTAAGAATTTTAGCATGCTAACAATTTTGAATGTATCTTTGATAAAATAACATGAACTTTTTTTTTTTTAACAAATCAAGAGTTTTAGAGAAAGTCAAGCTGAAAAATATTTATTCAGTTGCAGTTGTATCATCTAGTGCTTTTCGTGACACTGTTTGGCATATGAGGTAATTCAGAAGAAGTCCTCTCTTATCTCATTACTAGAAATTACTAGAGAAAAATTCACTTTATTTAATGTATTCACTTTTTCATAAATATCCATTGATACCTCCTAATTCAAAGCACTTTTCTTTGTCATATAGAGTTACAGAGGTGAATCAACCCCTCTGGAAATTTACAAGACCTTTTTATTTGTAGAGAATATAGGATGTGTGCATGTTAATATAAAGTAGAAAAATAGATGTGATTGAATTTAATCAGTAGAGATATAACATCTATGTAAAACCAGTAAAAAAAAAAAAAAGTTCCTTCTACAGAATTTCTGTAAGGCTGCTTAAAAATACAGTATTGATCATGTAGATATTTCATCACATTTTAGATTTAGTTATTTCATGCAACATTTTTTTTCGGGACTTATACAAATTGATGTATATAGATCTACAGGTCATCAAACTGTTTTGGTAAAGGGCCAGATAGTAAATATTTTAAGCTTTACAGGCCAGATGGTCTGTGTTCCAACTCTACAGTTTCATAGACAATACATAAATTTAGAATTGTGACTGCCTTCCAATAAAACTTTGTTTATGAGTACCACAATTTAAATTTCACATAATTTTCAGAATGTCGCAAAATATTGTTCTGTATTTTTTATGAATCATTTAAAACTTTTAAGAACATTCTTTGTTGTGGATTGTATAGAAATAGACAGCAGAATGAATTTAGCCTGTGAGCTGTAGTTTGCTGACCCCTGGTCTATCTAATCCATTCCTTTTTACTGCTGAAAAGTATTCCAAGGTTACTATTTCTTTCTTTATGGTGCATAGCTCAGAGGGAAATGACTGAATCATTGGCTAACCTGTCTTTTACTATACTCTCCAAAGTACACCTATTGACGTCCTTACATAAGCATATAAGAGATCCTTTTGTTCCACATTTGTACCAATACTTGGTAATCTCAAGTATGTATGTTTTTCCCGAGCTCATATATAAGAAAACATAAATTCAGTTTGCTCTATTTTATTTTATAATCAAAACAGTCACAAACCTAAAGAAAATTTATATATGTAATACAAATAACTTTCATGTTCCTGAACTACTTGTAAGTTGCTAATCTAATGTCTCATCATGTCTGAAAATGTTAAGCTAATGAGAGTATTCTGTTATATAACCACCACAAAACCATGGGACAGAGCTAGGGAATCATACACATGCATACACACAAACACATGTCATGTATACTTATTTTTGTTTCCATCTTTATATATTGAAACCTATGTGATCACTCCAGTACCTCCAATTGCAGCCTAATATCAGAAGGATCTTTCCAGTTCTCTCACTTTTTATTTCTGTATCTTCCTTCTCAATAAGAAACCTCAAAATTCTTAATATTTTTGCATATTATATTGCTTGATTACCCTCCATGTGTTTAATGCATCTTTCTTCAATATTGCCACACCTACTTTTGTCCATTTACACTCCTCACTGTACTCAGACTCCAGGACTCCATCTCCAGGCTTTCATCTCATCTCCATTTGCCATTGCATAAAAACCTTCCTCATGTCTGATCACTCCTCTAGATGTAAAAATCCTTTATACTGCTCTTGCTCTAATAATCTATAAAAGGACATTCTCCCCATGTGGATATCTTCCATATCATTCTTAGATGCTGAATTACTAGGGCAGGCCATATTTTCAACATTAATACCCTCCATAACTTATTTTGGATATGATATGTCAAATTCCTTCTCTGCATGGGCACCCTCCTCATCCTACTCAGGCTCTGATACCCCATGTCAGGCAACCCTCATGCGTCGATGTGCTGTTGACTTTATTCTGGTTCTCTCCCTCTATAGTGAGCTTATCTCCATTCTCACAACCACATGGATGCTCTCTTTACCTTGAGCTCTGATACTCCACTTTGGGCCATCTTGGCCTCCCACCCCACCACACCCACTTCAGCTACTACCTTGCTCTGCCCTACCTAATGCGTTTATACCTTAATCATTCAGTAAAAAAAAAAAAAAAAAAAAAAAAAAAAAAAAAGGATCAGGGAATAAGTATAGTTCTAATTGCAATTTCAACTTGCCTGTTAAAATTTTGTATATTATTTCATTTTTCAGATTTCCTCTAATATGAATTGCCCACTATTACATTTGACTTTTTCTACTCAGTAATTTTTCCTATTTGTATTGATGTTTAAGACATCTACTTATCAGTAATAATCATCCAAAACTATACAGAAGATCAGTGAAACTGAGTTGTATATTTTAAAATATTAACAAAATTAATGAATATTGTCTAAAATAACTAAGAAAAAGAGAGGACTCAAATAACTAAAATTAAAAATGAAAGAAGGGACATTAAAATATAGAAGTAGAGTAGGTTATAAGAAAACACTATGAGAAATTGTACAAAAACAAATTGAGAACCTAAATTAAATGAATATATTCCTAAGAACACACAAGTTACCAAATCTTAACAGACCTAAAACTAGTATGGAGATTGAGTCAGTAATCAAAAACCCCTCAACAAAGAAAAGCCCGTAACTAGATGACTTTACTGGTTAATTGTATCAAACATTTAATGAAAAGTTAATATCAATATTCCTCAACTCCTACAAAAAGTAGAAGAGAATACATTCAGACTCATTCTATGAGGCAAGTATTACCCTGATAACAAAGCCAGACAAAGATACTGCAATAAAAGAAATTTTCACACCAATGTAAGCATTGATGCAAACACATACACAATACTAGGAAACAGAGTTCTACAGCTCTTGAAAAGAATTTTACACCTTGAGTAGGTGGGATTTATTCCTGGAATGCAAGGATGTTTCAACATAGGAAAATAAACTGATGTAATATAGTACACTCACAGAATGATGTGGGGGAAAAGCTACACAAACATCTCAATTGGTGCAGAAAGTGATAACATTCACTATGCTTTCATAATATAAGCACTCAGCAAACTAGAAACATAGGGAAGCTACCTCAGCATTATAAGGTTTCATCTAATATCATATAGACAATGCTGAAAGACTGAAAGCTTGTCAGTAATACCAGGAATAAGACAAAAATGTCCGTTCTAGCTCTTTCTATGTAACATACTCCTAAAAGTCTTAGAGCAATTAGGCAAGACAATGAAACAAAACACATCCATATTAGAAAGGAAGAAGTAAAAATATTTCTGTTCACAGATGAAATAACCATATATGTATTAAAACCTAAAGATTTTGTTTTAAAAGGTGTTATAAATGCCTGGGTTCAGCAAATTGCAACATACAAAATCAACGTGCAGAAACAGTTGCAATTTATACAGTTACAGTGAACAATCGAAAAGGAAAGTTAAGAAAGAAATACAGTTTGCAATAGCATGGAAAATAATAAAATGCTCAGGAATGCTTTTTTAAATAGGGGAAACACTTTTATACCTAAAATTATAAAACAAGTGAAAGAAATTAAAGAAGATATTTACAAAGTGAAAGAACCCCCTCATTCATGGGTGGGAAGACAATATTTTTAAGATGATAATACTATCCAAAGCAATCTGCAGTTTCAGTGCAATCCCTGTTAAAATACCAATGACATTATTTTGCAGAAATTGAAAAATCCACCCTAAAGTTCACATGGAATCTCAAGGGATCCTGAATAGCGAAAACAATCCTAAAAAATATCAAATACAGAGGCCTCACCCATAATGATTTCGAAGCTTTTACAAAGATGCACTAATCAAGAGTGTGGTAGTGACAAAGACAGTTGTGTAGGCAAATGGAATAGAATAGAGAGCCGAGAAATAAACTCTTGCATATAAGGTTAAATTATCTATTCTGAAAACTGTTCCATGTGCACGTGAGAAGATGTGTATTATAGTACTATTGGATGGAATTGTCTTTTTATATCTGTTAGGTCCAAGTGGTCTATACTGTTGTTCAAGTGTATTAGATCTTTATTAATTTTCTGTCTGAATAATCTATCCATTGTTGAAAGTAGAATATTGAAGTTTCCTACTAATAATGTATTGCTGTCTATTTCTCCCTTCAATTCTGCTAATGCTTGGTTTAAATACTTATTTTCTTCAATTATGTGTGCATATGTTTTTACAAGTTTTATATCCTCTTTATGAATTGACTTTTTATCACTGTATAGTGATCCTCTTGGCCTCTTGCAACCAATTTTGAATGAAAGTCTACGATGTATGTATAGCTGGCTCTACTCTCTTTTGGTTACCATGTGCATGGAATAACTTTTTCTGTCCCTTCACTTTGTGGCTATGTGTGTCCTTAAAGTTAAAGTGAATCTCTTGTAGGCATCATATTGTAGGAATTTTTTTTTAAAAATCCACTCATCTACTCAATATCTATTGATTAGGTTAGGTGACTGAATTTATTTGCATTTTAAGTCATTTATCAAAAGTGGGGACTTACTCTTCTCATGCTATTATTTTCTGTTTTTATTTTCTTTGTTCCTTTCTTTCTCTCTTGCTGTCTTTCTTTTGTGATTTGTTGAATATTTGTAATGGCATGCTTTTATTTCTTTTTTACCTTTTGTGTATTACTAGAGGTTTCTTCATTATAGTTACTGTGAGAGATAGAACAGGCTATTTTTGAGCAACTAACAAATTAACTTCAATTGCATACAAAAACTACACTTTAGTTCTCTCTAACCACATTTTATTCTATTGATGTCATATTTTGCGTATATTCATGTTGTATATCCATTAACAAATTACTGTATCTACATTTTAATACCTTTGTCCTTTTATACTAGAAATAAAAGTGATTTGCCCACCACGGTTACAGTATTAGCCTATTCTAAATTTTGAATATTTACCTCTGCCAGTGAGTTTTACACTTTCATATATTTTCAGGTTGTTACTTAATGTCCATTCATTTCAACTTGAAGAATTCCCTTTAGCATGTCTTATAAGGCAAATTTAGTGGTGACGAACTCCTTAAACTTTTGTTGGTCTGGGAATATCTTCATCTTCTCCTTCATTAATAATGGCCAGTTTTGCTGAGTATAGTATTATTGGTTAGCTTTTAGTATTTTTTACCTTCAGCACTTTGAATATATCATCCCACTCCCTCCTGGTTTGCAAGGCGTCTGCTGAGATGTTCACTCATGCTCTAAGGGAAGTTCCTTTGTAAGTTATAAGTTTCTTTTCTCTTACTGCTTTTAGATTTTTGGACAATTACAATTTTTTTTTTGTGACAGGTATGTTAGTGAATTTGTTTTGGAGATCTATGAGCTTCATGAACTTGGATATCCAAATCTCTCCCCAGATTTGTTATGCTCTTGGTCATTATTTCTTTAATTAAACTTTCAGTCCTCTTTCTCTTTCTCTTCTCTTCTCTTCTCTTCTCTTCTCTTCTCTTCTCTTCTCTTCTCTTCTCTTCTCTTCTCTATTTAATACTCTATTAATTTACAAAGTGTTCCTTTTGATGGTATTCCATAGATCACATGGGCCTTCTTCACTCTTTTTCCTTCTGTTTTTCCTTGTTCTCCTTTAAATGGATAATTTCAAAGGTCCTATTTCCTAATCCACAGTTTCTTTCTTCTTCTTTGTCCATTCTGTTGTTGATGTTCTCCATTCTGTTCATCAGATTAGAATCTCTACAAGTGTATCTTCAGTTGCAGTAATTCTTTATTTTGCCAGTTCAAATCTACTGCTGGCTTCTGGTATGAAGTTTTTCATTTTAGTTTGTATTTTTCAGTCCTCATATTTCCATTTTGTTCTTCTTTAAAGAGAAAAGTATTACTGTATTCATTTTCTCTGTTTGATATGACTTTGTCATCATCTCTTCATTTACGTAGTCAGTCACAATTTCCTTCAGCTTTTTAAACATATTTATAATGAGTGATAGTGATTTGAAGTCTGTTTTCTGCTAAATACAACTTCTGTGACCCTTCTACATCTGTTTGTATTTCTTGTTATTTTTGTTCCCAAAAGTATGTGTCATAGTTTTATATTTGTTTTTATTTCTCATTTTTATTGAAACTGGACCTTTAGACAATATATTGTAGTAAGTCAACATCTCTGTGCATTGTTATTGTTTGTGCTTTTTAAATTTATTTAGTGATTTGGTGGATTATTTTTGCAAATTCTATTGTCCCCCTGCAGTACTAAGCTTCTGAAATTGCTCCTCAGTGTCGCATAACCTTTGTTCTGCCTACAGTCACCCTGGGATGTCAGTGGCTTTGGCAGGGCTCTTTTTGACTATCTCTGCCTTTGACCGAACTCAGATGTTAAGCTCCACTAATTGTCAGTTGATTGCTATATTGCTCTGGGGTCCAGAGACATCAGTCAAAATCTGGTTCTTTTGAAAGAGTAGTTGCCAAGATTAGTGTTTGAAAGATTTTCTGACCTCAGGCTGGCTCATCCCAGCTGACTCTCAGGTTCTTTGCTTTTCCACCAGGCAAAATCTTTGAATTCTCTGGAGTTAGGGGTGGAGTCAAAGCTTAAGGAGCTGAATAGTCAGTGGGGCTGGGAATTGAGAAATACACTCAGTTTTCCTTGCCTTGCCTCTTCAGGTGTAGAGCCACAGCTTGTTGAAGACAACTATCCTGTATATATATACAGATATAATTTCAGTGGAATTTTAGGAAAGTCAGCATATTATCCTAAATTACCATATTGAAGATCTTTGCTAGAAAACTAATAGTATTAGCAGGTTTTCTTCTGTTTGCAAGACCAAAGGAGTTTGCGTTTCCTAAAGATTAGAGGTTGAGTAATTTGAAGATAAATTCTAATATTTTCACACTTTATTCTTTTTGTTAATCTTGAATTATTGAATATTTATCATGTAATAGGGGTCTAGACCTTTAAGTGTATACTCTATTTTTCCCAAAATTGAGAACAATATATTTCATTGGTGCCTAGGGTTTTATGTTTAATTTCTCAGGGAATTCCTATGCAATTTTCACTTCCTATGTATTTTGACTTAACAAAATTAGTTGCTTAAAAACATGTAATCAGGTATTCCATGTATCACTAGACGCATGTAGCAGGCATTAAAAGAGAAAGAAAACCATTTATATTATGTAATAATTGTTATGCTGTATACTTTTTTCTGTCACCTGTTGTGTATTCATATAAAATATAATTTGCATAATCATGAATATTCTCAGTCTTTAAACATATATAAACTGAATAAATGCTGCTTGTTTTGGACAACAGATAGTTTTATTACACCAGAACAGAAGTAACCCCATGCACATCTATAGCACCAATGTTATGTCAGTGTTTCACAGATTCTTCAAACTGTTGGTGCTTTATATGTGGTTTTTGAAAAATACATACCTGCAAAAATGATGTATGTTTTTAAAGAATTTTACCTTGATTACTTAATTTTTTAAATATACCTGCATATATTTTTCAATCATCTACAATAGTTTCCATGAGGTATTTTCAAACAAAATGTTCAAGAGCAAATTCATAATTGTGCAGAAACTAGGATGAAAGGGTAATTTTGAAAATGTCTTCATAATAGTGTTCACATATATGTGCTGCATTGTTTAAGGGAAAATACTTAGTTTTTTGAAAATTATTGAGAAATTTACTCAATTGAAATCCATTAAAAATATTTACTCAGGAGAATCAGCAAGCAATTCCTAATTCTCAGTTAAAGATATATGACTGGCCATAAACATTAGGGTGGTGCTATATTAATATTAAGATGATATAGATAATTATATCTGAAGATCATAAGGAAATACAAATTGTCCCCAGAAGTCTATTTTGAGTAAGTAAAAAGCTGTGTTTTCATGGCTTACCATATATCGATTCATATTATAATGTTCTGATATTCAAGGCATGTTCGTATTGACAGAGAAAAGAATAAAAGACATAACTTGACAGAAAGGAAAGCTTAGAAACTCCTACACTCATAAATGGAAAATTGGTATAAGATAGTCTTTCTAATCACTGCTTTCTGTAACAGTGGGAAACATGATACAGCTTTTTGACCAAATGAAAAAATAAAATTAAGACTATTTTGTATACTATGTCCTAAAATAAATTTCAAATTAATTAAAATCTGAAATCTGAAACAGGCAGGGGGCCCACACAGACAAGGAGTCAAGGCCACCTCTCAAAATTGCTGGGGCAGTGGCAACAGAAAAGCCCTCCCAGTTTCCAGTCCATCATCTTAAATTTCTACTAAGGTCACCAGGAAAAAAGTCCCTCTGTGTAACAAAATCTGCTTCTACTGGTTTCTCAGATTGCCATGCTTATTTATGTATAAAAATGAAAACAAAATATGTCATAAATTTTTCCAAGCAAATAAGTTCAGTCAACTTGCCATTTGGAAATTTTGTTAAAATAGAGACATAAAAGACAATGAAAATTGATATTTAAAAGAATTAATAAATATTTCCTATATTGAAAACAGCCAGAAGAAACAATTATAACAGTTATGAACGTGGCCAACTTGAATCTTCCAGAATCTGATGGCAAGATCACAATTTTTACAGGAAAGTAGATGTCACAAGATTGATTTCTTATTCTGTGGCAAAAATGCAGTTACTGGCAGATTGAGTAATAATTAAACAAGTAATAATATTAAGCATTTAGGTTTTCGCAACTAGGGAGCAACTAATGAAAGTGAGTGACTTTCGAGAGTTTGTACAAATTTCAGACAAATTGGAAATGAATGATGGCGTTTGCATCTCTAACTGGAGATAAAATTATTTGAAAGACAAATATAAAGGCAAACATGGAAATATCTTGAGCAGTTTTAGAATAATGATGCTTCTCAAAAGTTCAAAAACATGTTTCAAAACAGTTTAACACTGAATTAACATATGAAAACAAAGGAGTTTTTGCCCAAATGAATGGCATTGAAACAGACAAATGACAGTACAAAGGACAATAGAATAAATTTCACCTGTGTTTCACTAGTAGAAAATAATTCAAGATGGATGTTAACTTCCATTAAAAAAAAAAGATTGATGTTAAAAATGTATAAAATCTTTATCTTTGATCCAAAGAGAATCTTTCAGTGATGTTGGATTTACTTTGTGTGCACAGAAAAATCTACTGACTGTACTGATGAAAACCATTAGCAAAGACATGAATGGAATTGAATAAATTTATTTTACTGTTTCTGTAAATTCAAGTTGATATTTTTTAAAGGAGGTGTCACTGAATAGATAGAACATACCATACTGGAAATTAGATATGGCATCAACAACTTAAAACTTCATAGTACAGGAACTTGCTGGTAGCACATTTAGCAAATATGCTAATTGTGTGTGTGTGTATGTATGATACTTTGGTTTAAGTATAATATACATGTATACAGATAGAAAAGCGCATGTGTTAATAGCATACCATGCAGAATTTTTTTTTAAAATGGAACACACCTGTGTAACCAACTCCCAGATCGAAAAGCACGTCAGTAGTAGTGCAGAACTGTTTGCATTAACCTCCCACAAAGGTAACCAAAAGCATGACTTGTAATAGTGTTTATGAATTTTAACTATTTTGTACTTTATATAAATGTGATCTTATGACATTAAAAGAGGTACATAGTACCCCAAATATGCAGCT
The DNA here is from genome assembly GCF_009834535.1 of Camelus ferus. Taxonomy (NCBI): domain Eukaryota; kingdom Metazoa; phylum Chordata; class Mammalia; order Artiodactyla; family Camelidae; genus Camelus; species Camelus ferus. The sequence goes on along the minus strand of NC_045732.1, from coordinate 97,968,098 downwards.
TTGATATATTGATTATTTTTAGCTGAAGACCCTTGAAAAATAGCAAATAGTGAGAGGCTTTTTCTCAACTCCCTTTATCTTTCTAAAGACAAATACTCCAAGAGGGACTAAATTTTCATAAATCCCCTCCCTGGGAGATTCATTAATCAGAGAAGATTGACTCTTATCCCAAGAGAGGAGACTAGAAGTTGATAGCAAATCTGGACAAACTATTGTTCTTCTAAGGGCCCATTCATCTTTCCTAAAAATAATTTACTCTTTTTTTTTTTTAAGTGGCTCATATCTCCCTCCCGCTTCCCCCTTTAAGAAGATACATAAGCTTTGGAATGTCATTGCTTTTTTGGGTATTCACTTTTTTACTGTGATGTCCCTGTGAACATATTATTAAGAAATAATAAGTTTGTATATCTTTTCTCCCATTAATCTTCCTGTTACTAGTTTATTTCATAGGCCCAGCTATCAAGCCTATAAGGGTAGAGAGAACATCTTTCTTCCTCTAAGATATGAACTGATATGAGTATTGCTATAGAGACTGAATTGTATATCCCCATAATTTATATGTTGAAGTTCTGATCTTCAGTGTGATGGCATCCAGAGATGGGGCCTTTGGGAGGTAATTAGAGTTAGATGAGATCATGAGAGTGGGGACCGTATGATGAGGTGGCTGGTGACTTATGGTGGCTCTAAGAAGAAGAAGAGAGCAAGAGATTAGTCTTCTCCATATAGTGACACAATGAGAAGGTAGCCCTCTGTAAGGTAGCTGAAAGTAGCTTGCAGCAGGAACTGAACTGGCTGGCACCTTGATCTTAGACTTATCATCCAAAATTATGCGAAGTTAATGTCTCTTGTTTAAACCACCGAATCTGTGGTATTTTGTTATAGTATCCCTAGCTGACTAAGATAGGTATGGCTTGTGTTACTCAAAGTTACATTTCTTAAATTCATTCAGATTGTAGGATATAATTTAGTGATTCATTCTCTTTGCTGCAATGTATTCCATTGTATGAATAAAATGCATTTACCTACTCTATTCTTAATAAACATTGATTTTTTTCTGTTTTTTTGACGATTATGGGTAGTACTGCCACAAATGTTTCAGTACATGTCTTTTGAAAGCAATGTATTAACTTTTGTGCAGTAGAACTGATGGAACATTTGTTATAAACATGTTCAGCATTGGTAGGTTCTCTCAGACACTTTTTAAAAGGATATACTTCCAAAGTTCATGAGTACTCTCCTTGTCCTACATCCCTTGGAACATGTGTTTAATACTTTTTTTTTTTTATTTTAGCAATTCAGATGGGCGGTTAGTGGTATCTTCTTGTGGTTTTAATTTGCAATTCCCTGATAATTAATGAGATTCAACACCTTTTCACATGTTTAATACCTATTTGCATATCTTCTCTTGGGAAGCATCTGTTTAATTATTTTGCCCTATTTTCTGTTCAGTTCCTTTAGGTTTTTCCTTTTTGATTTAGTTTTTTTTAGGTTATATAGTTGGATAGTCATTCTTTATTGGATGTTGTATTAAAGTGAACTTCTACCATCCTGAAATTTGTTTTTTTGAATGGTGTCTTGATAAACAGAAGTACTTAACTTAAATATAATTCGATGTATCATTCTTGCCTTTTATGATTAGCATATATTTGCTCTGTTTAAGAAATATTTGCTTAAGTCACAAAAATGTTTTACCATTATTTTCTTTAACATTTTTATTATGGTACATTTAAAATGTAGATCAGAATAAATTGAGACTGTATTTGTATATGTCACGAGATAAAGAAATGAAGTTTCTTTTTTATTCCATGAGGATCCCCAGTTGACCCAGTATTCTTTTTGATTTTGATTGTACTGTAGTGAATCTACTGATTAATTTCACAAAATTTGACAACTTAATAATACTAACTCAATACACAGACACATTCTATTCTGCCATTCATTTTGATACTTTCAAATATCTCTTGCTAATATTTATAATTTTCAGTTTACTAATCTTGTACAACACTTAATAGATTACTTTTGATGTTATAATTTTCTGTTGATATTATTTTTATTGACATATAGTTAATTTACAACAGTAGTTTCAGATGTACATAGTGATTCAACTTTTTATAGATTATACTCCATTCAAAGTTATTATAAAATATTGTCTATATTCCCTGTGCTATACAATATATCCTTGTAGCTTATTTAATGTATAGAATAGTTTGTGCTGTGTATAAAATTTTATACATATACATTGATTGGTTTTTGCATGTTGAACCATCCTTGCATCTCTGGAATAAATCCCACTTGATGGTGCATCATCCTTGTAATGTTTTCTTTAATTTGGTAAATTAATATTTTGTTGAGGATTTTTGCATCTATATTCATCAGCGATACTGGCTTGTAATTTTCTTTGTGTTGTCTTTGGTTTTGGTATCAGGGTAATGTTGGCCTTACAAAGTGATTTAGGATATGCTCCCTCCTCTTTTTTTCTCTTTTTTTTTGAAGAGTTTGAGAGGGATAGGTATTAAATCTTCTCTGAATATTTGGTAGAATTCACCAGTGAAGTTGTCTGGTCCTGGACTTCTGTTTTTGGGGAGTTTTTGGATTACTGTTTCAATCTCTTTACTTTTGATTTATCTTTTCAGATCTTCTATTTCTTCCTGATTCTACTCTTGTAAGATTGTATGATAGTACAAAATTGTCCATTTCTTCTAGTTTGTCCAATTTGTTGGTGTATAACTGTTCATAATGTTCTTATAATTATTTGTATTTCTGTGGTTGGTATCTTTATTTCTCCTCTTTTCTTTCTGATTTTATTTATCAGCACCTTCTTTCTTCTTTCTTAGTGAGTCTAGCTGAAGGTTTGTCAAATGTATTTATCTTTTCAAAGAAACAGCTCTTAGTTTGATCTTTTCTATTGTCTTCTCAGTCTCTGTTTCATTTATTTCTGCTCTCTCCTTTATTAGAGTCTTCCTTCTACTGACTGAGCTTTGCTTGTTCTTTTTCTAGTTCCTTTATACATAAGGTTATATTGTTAATTTGAGATTTTTCTTGTTTCTTCAGGTAGGCTTCTATTGCTACAAACTTCCCTCTTAGTACCCCTTTTGCTGCATGCAAATATTTGTGTATGCCATATTTGAATATTCGTCTTCAGGTATTTTTTAAAATTTCTCCTTTGATCACTTCATTGACCTAATGAAGTTGTTCAATAGAATGTTGTTCAGTCTGCACATATTTGTGATTGTTCCAACTTTCTTCTTATAGCTGATTTCTAGTTTTATATCATTGTGGTTGGAAAAGATGCTTGATATGATTTCAGTCTTCTTAAATTTATTGAAGCTTTTTTTGTATCCCTACACATTATCTATCCTTGGCAAAGTTCATTGTGTACATGAGAAGAATGTATAGTCTGCTGTAGTTTAATGGAATGTTTTATAAAAATCTTATCAGATCAAATCCATCTAGTCTAATGTTTCATTTAAGGCCACTGTTTCCTTTTTGTCTGAATGATCAATGCATTGATGTCACTGGTGTATTAAATTTCCCTAGTATTATTATACTGCTGTCAATTTCTCCTTTTGGTCTATTAATAATTATTTTATATATTTTTGTGTGGTTAAGTTAGGTTTATATATACTTATTAATAATCATTATGTCTTCTAGATGAATTGTCCCCTTTATCATTATATATTGTTCATCTTTGTCTTTTTAAACATTTTTTGGGTGAAGTCTGTTTCGTGTTATATCAGGATTTGTACTCCCACTCCCTTTTGGATGTCATTTGCTTGCAGTGTCATCTTCCATTCTTTCACTTTGAGGCTATGTTTATCTTTAGAGCTGAGGGGAGTCTCTTGGAGGCAGCATATAATTGTGTCTTGTTTTTAATCCATCTAGCCACTATGGGTCTTTTGATTGGTGAATTCAAGACACTTCGATTTAAGATAATTGATAGATGAGGATTTAATAGTGCCATTTTTATCTTTCATTTTCTGGTTGCTCTATAGCTCCATTTTTTTTTCTGTGTGTTTCTGTGTGCCATTTTCATTTGGTGGTTTACTATGATGTTTTTGTCAGTTTCCTCTTTTTAATGTTTGTATCTCTGCTTTAGATCTATGTTTTGTGTTTATCATGAGGTTAGTATAAAATATCTCATATAGAAAATAGTAATTTTTCTGCTGATAACATGGTATCTTCATTTACCTATACAAGTTCCATCCTTTTCCTCTTCTCCTTTTATCTTTCTGTTGTCTCAAATGATCAGTATTTTACATTGTAAGTTTGTAACTGAATTGAAGTATGTACAGTTATTTTTTCTGCTTCTAATCACCTTTAACCTTTATGCTATAATAAAGTGTTTAAAAACCTATTGTGGTATAGAATTTATAATTTTCTGTTTCTGTTCACCTATTTATCACCTTACTCAAGTTTTGTTTATTTTGCTTCTCATTTCTGGTAGAAGGGCACCTTTCAGTATTTCTTGTAAGGCAGGCCTAGTGTTAATGAACTTCCTCATTTTTTGTTTTTCTTAGAAACTCTTTATTCCTCCTTCATATCTGAATGATAACTTTGCTGGATAGAGTATTCTTGGCTGACAGTTTTTTTTTTATCTCTTGGTATTTTGAGAATGTCATTACACTTCCTCCCGGCCTGTAGAGTTTCTGCTAAGAAATTGGCTGAAAGCCTAAATGGTGATTCTTTTGTAAGTTACTATCCTTTTATCCCTGGCTGCCTTTAAAATCCTTTTTGTCATTGGCTTTTGACAGTTTTCATATAATGTGTCTTGTTGAAGGTCTTTTTGTGTTGAGATAATTAGATGTTCTCTTAGTTTCATAGACTTGTATATCAATACTTTCTCAGGTTTGAGATTTTCTCAGTTACTATTTTTTAAAATAAGCTCTCTGCTCCCTCTCCCTCTCTTCTCCATTTGGGATACCCATTACCCTAATGTTGCTCTTCCTAGAAGAGTTGGATAGCTATTGTAGGATTTCCTCATTTTTGTATATCTTGATTCTCTTTCCTTTTCTATGAGTATCATTTCTAAATTTCTACTTCACGCTCACCAATTCTCTTTTTAATATGGTCTGCTCTATTTCCAGAGCTTTCTAATGCATTCTTCATCTCATTTATTGAGATCTTTAACTCCATAATTTCTGTTTGGTTCTTTTTTTTAGAATTTCAACCTCTTTGATAAAATATTCCTTCTGTTCGTTAGTTTGTTTCCTAAGCTCATGAATCTGCCTTTCTGAGTTTTCCTGTATCTCACTGAGTTTATTACAGCCATTTTGAGTTCTCTACCATTTAGAACACAGTATTCCATGACTTTAAGTTTGGTTTTTGGAGAATTGTCTTTTTCCTTTTGTGGTACAGTGTTAACTGTAGTTCTTCATGGTGTTTGATGAGTTGTTAGTCTGCCAGCACATCTGAAGTAGCAAACATTTTTCTACTTGATTCTAAGGATTCAACAGTAAATAGTAAAAATTGTAAGTAGTGCTGCTATGAACATAGGGGTACATTTATCTTTTTGAATTAGTGTTTTTGTTTTTTCCAGGTATGTACCCAGGGGTGGAATTATTGTATCAAATGGTAGTTTTAAGTTTTTTGAGTAAGCTCCATACTGTTTACCATAGTGACTACCAATTTACATTTCCACCAATAGTGTAGGAGGGTTCCCCTTTCTCTGCATCCTTGCCAGCATTTGTTATTTGTAGGTTTTTTGATAATGGCCATTCTAACTGGTGTGACGTGATCACTCATGTTGTTTTGTTTGCATTTCTCCAATAATTAGTGAAAAAATTAAAAAATGGCATCAAAAGACAACATATGGAATGGGAAAAAAATTGCAAATGACGTGACCAGCAATCGATTAATATCCAAAATATATAAATAGCACATACAACTCAATACCAGAAAAACAAACAACTCAGTCAATAAAATGGGCAGAAGACCTAAGTAGGTAGTTTTCCAAAGAAGACATACAGATGGTAACAGGTACATGAAAAGATAATTAAAAAAAAAATTCTTCATCAGATAACTCATAGATCTTCAATTCTTTGGGGTTGGTTATCAGAGCTTCTTTTATTCCTGAAATAGTGTCATGTTTCCGTATTTTTTGTTATCCTTGTAGCCTTGTATTGATGAATGTACATTTGAAGAAGCAATCACCTCTTTCAGTCTTCATGGGCTGGCTTTAGGAGGGAAGACAAGACAGCCAGGCTAAAGATTCTGGTGATCTCTCAAACCTTTTCTATAGATGTGCCTCCTTCTTTTCTCTCACTCGTTTGTGGACTGGGGGAAGTCTTAGGATTGTGTGTCCTCTCTTGATCTCACAGAGCCATGCTGGGAGAGCCACCCACTCCTTTTCCCACTCTCTGGCCTGATACGTCAAGGCATTGGATGCAAGCACCACTTACCTCCCTCCCTCCTGAAGGAAATGTCTTAGGATTGTGCACCTTCTCCCTACCCAACAATTCCATGTCAGTGTGCTGAAGTCACCCATCCTTTTTCCCTCAAGTAGTGTACTGTGATGCCAGGGTGATGAGTGCAAGCTCCACTTCTCTGTCTCACTCCTGAAGAAGTGGTCTGAGTGTTACTCACCTTCACCCCATCCTGTAGAGTAGAACTAGCTGCGGAGATCTGTGCTTGCTGCAGGGTATATGGGGCACCAGCTGCAAGAGTGTACAAGTCACTAGTTGTGGGTGTGAAGCGGGTGCCATCTGCCGGGATGCACTGGGAAGTTAAGATCCACATGTTTATAAAATAGATAAACAACAAGGTCCTACTGTATAGCACAGGGAACTATATTCAGTATCTTGTAATAACTGATAATGGAAAAGGCTTTGAAAAAAGGGTAGATACGTGTATAATTAAATCACTGTACTGTATACCAGAAACGAACACAGTACTGTAAATCAAGGATGCTTCAATTACAAAAAAGTTGCACATGTCATTTTCTGAGACCTTGCCCATTTTCTTTGAACTTACTTGCCTCCAGATGCATCTGTGCCTATTTTCTAACCATTAGTTGTGTAGAAAGATAGAGGTTGAACTTTTGGGAAATTTCCCCCAAAGGCTGGGGAGGCCAGACTCTCACTTGACTCTCTCCTTCTCCTGTGGGAGAAGTTGTAGGCTGGGGACTTTCTCTTAGTCCTAAAATATGCTGGCTTGGCGGGGAAATGACATGGATAAAGGGAAACAGTTCTTCTTACCCTTTTTATTGCAGCTGACTGCAGATTTTGTGCCTTATCAGGGTGCTAGGATCTCTTAGTTGAACTCTGAAGTGCACATAAATGTATTTTTACCCACAAACGGTTGTTAATTTGGTGTTTCTGGGAGGGTGGGAGTGAGGTCTGGACATCTTGCTAACATGACCTTCCCACCTAGAAAATACTTTGAATGTAAATTAAAATATAACATATCAAAATTTGTGTGAGGCATAGAATATGTTTATACTGCTTTAGTGAGACGTAATTCATGTACCATAAAATTAATCTTTTTAAAACGCACAATTCAGTGATTTTTAGTTTATTCACAGAATTATACAACCTCCACCACTACAGTCAACTTGAGAACATTTTTATCACACCAGAAAGAAACCCTTCCCATTAGCAATCACTCCCAGTTCCTTCCTGTCTAGCTCTGTAATTTTAACCCCATTACAAAGTTTCGTTCTGTAGTTTAAGTCAATCATGCCTGCTATTTCTTAGGCTTTTTTACCCTCTTGATTTTATACTTGATTGAAAGTTTATGTATATAAATATCCAAAATGCATGAAACATTTCCTTAAGGATTTTGTAGGTTTTTTTGGTTTTTGTGTGTCTGTGTGTGTGTGTGTGTGTGCCTTCTGGATATTGACCCGTGTATGGGGAATTATGAAGTCAGATCTGATTTTTTAAAAAATCAACATATGCAACTTGGTTTTTCTTTGGTGTCACAAAGACTTTATCTTTATTACTTAAAGTTCAATATTTTTAGGAATGTATATGTATATTAATTATGTATTTGATATATAATATATTACACATATATATGCAGATTATAATGTACTATAGGTATACACTATGTTATCTGTTTAATACATTATATAGTTTATATGTAGCATATTATAGTTTATAATATATATGCTAAACTATTAACTAAGTAATATATTATATAGGCTAGATGATGTATATACATGTAGTACACTATTTTGCATATAATAATATAATGTATATCATATACATGATAAACAGTATATCTGTATCCTTGTATCTGTCTATCTGCAGATCTATCCATACATCCTGTGTCAATGTTTTATGGAACATTGACTTTAGTTTAACTTTCAATTAATTTGTTCATAAATTATGCTAAAAAACATTTATTTCATCCTTTTTTTCTTATTTTAAATTTATCCTGTGCTACTGCTTTTTAAAATTATACTCCTGTTTCATTGTGTTGAATTTTTACAGGATCAGGTTTGACTAGAGACTTTCCTTGAAGAAGCGTGGATGGTGTTCCAGGCTTTTTGTGCTTTTCCTTGTTATCTAGAGTCATGGTTGTGTGTATGTGCAGTGATTTAGATGTTAGTTCTCTCTCAACATCTCAAATAGTTCACACGATCTAGAATAGTTACCATCTGCTACAAGACTGCTTTTGAAAATTTGACTCTTCTGTGTGTTTTAAGCCTGCTTCCTCTGTATGGAACCAAAGTGTGTGGTTGGTTTTACAGAAAAGGAATATTGATGATACTTGTTAAAGGAGGTAAGGCAGATTTTATTTAGGACTGTTAACAATATATACAGGGACCATTGCAGTGGGATTTTTACAGTAGAGGAGAGGGATTCGGCACAACTCCCAATACAGCTTGTGTAAGAGGGAATTTACAACAAGCAGCAGGGTGAGGCTAGTGAACTGAAAATTACTAAGAGGAAACATCATGAGTAAGCGGGTTTTGGCTAACTCAGCTTAACAGGATTCTTGCTAGGTCGATGAGAAGTCAGCTGAGAGATGGGAGAGAATGAGGATCCAGAACAGATATCAGGGGCAGGAGGTTCTGGTAAAACTCACTTAGCAGGGTTTTTGCCAAAACTTGATTTTACAAAGACTTGCACAGATGCGCCTACGAGAGATTTCAGGGGTCTGACCAGAGTCTAATCAAGCAAAGAATCTTTGTCATTGGAAAACTCCATCATGAAATTGCCATTGTTCTCACGTGTGCCCCTCGCTTTGGGCAAATATACGTTACTATTTATTTCTGACATCAGCAGCCATGAGAACTTTCTCTACCTGACTTTTCCTGTATCTCTGCTTGAACTCCGCTGCTTATAGCAGCATTTTTAGACCTTTTGTGTTTGTGTTCTCATGTGTTTCCTAGTTCTTTTTGGTATTTCTAACTGATTTCGGAGAGAAGTAGAAAATTCTTACTGTATACTGCTGTGTTCACATTCAAATGGAAGTCATATGATGTCTTTATCAATATTCTTTAGTATTTTATTATTTTACTTGAAATATATATATATATATATAATTATGGGGAAAATATATATGCAGTATTTAAATTACCAATTCGTCTATTCTCCAATTATTAAAGCTTTATTATTCTCCTTAGTAAATTTCCTCCTAAGGGATCTCATATTCATTTATTCATTGATGAGCCTCTCTCCTACCTCATGCTGACCTTTTTTTACTCCTGTTCTGATTGTTCCCTCATTGTGTTGAATCAAAAATGTTTGTATATTAATCAGTGTTATATTTTTCTTCTCTCTTTCTGTGCAGCCATGCTTTGTGATATAATGTCATCAAAACATCAATAATTCCACAAGAGAGAACAGAAGAAATGTGGACTAATTTTTAGATAGATAATGATTAGAAAGCTTGCCTTTTCCTTTCTGACCAGTAAACCAATATATAATAGGGAACTGATTCTTTCAACCAAATCAATGGGAAAGTTCTATAGAAATATAAGCTAATACAGTGAAAGCTTATATACTCATAAAAGCTTCCTTCTGCCATATTTATTTCCCTGAACTAATGCCTATTTTTCAGGTTTTAAAACACTTTATAGAACAACTTGACATACTTTTTAAAGGTCACCATTTGCATGTGCTGTTTTAAGCCTCATTCCTCTTATGTGAGATGAGCATGGTTTTCTGCCAAGCTTTGATTTTCTGTGACAAGCGTGGAAGAATGCTTTGCTAATTAGAGAGGCTTACATATTCCCTAATATTCTATCATCCATTCCATTGATATGAGACATTTTCTGGCTGAATGAATACTTGACTGTTGAGCATACAGAGGGAAAGCCATTTTTCCTTTTGAAAAGCCTAAATATTACACAATAGAGTTAACACTACGTATCTGCAGATTCCTTTCTAGTCCAGCTTTAATAACTCTAGGGGAAAATTACTAAACATCAAAAATCAAAATCAAAAACAGGTCCAAAAGTGATTAAGTAGAGATTGTGACTTCTTTTCACCTTGAGAAACATTCTCTTGGCATTCAATACACTAAACATTCATTAGTACGAACTTTCGTACTTCATAATTGAACATAATTTGGACAGAGGTTCATCAAAATTTGAACTCATTAGGAAAAATATAAGCTGCTTATATTTTTATTGAAATTAAGACTCCATCCTAGAGTTAATAATTTTAAAATAGATTTGCTCTAGGTACTTGGAAGGGAGAAGATGAATTTTATATCCATAATTCAAAACTTTCACTCATTATTATTTGTCTGTATTAATGAATATTTTATTAAATGTCATTTTGTGACTTTTGCCAGGTTTGTTTGTGTGTGTGTGCATTATATAGTTGGCAATTTTACCTTCCCCGACACAGTTCAGGAGACAAGGAGCATATGAGAAAACAGCTTTTAATGTCATATCTAGTTCAGGGTAAATTTGCATTCTTTGAAACAATTTACCTAAAGAGAAAATGAGAAGAAAACTCATACTTATATTACATTTCATTTATTGTGTCTATTTCTTATGGAACGTAATCATTTTTAATTTTCAAAAAAACTTAAAGCAATTCAGTTGGTTTCATAAAAGCTCATCTGCATGTCCCTATCAAATTTAGAGTAGAAGTTTAAAACAAATTTTGGCTCTGTCGCTGACCCCCTAGGTGACCTTAAGCAAGTAATTTACCCCTCTCCGCTGCCGATATCCCACTAGGGAGAAGGTTAATCATATTTGCCATCTATTTACCTCACAGTTGGATTAGAGAGGTGATCATTTGAAAGTGCTTTTGGAAGCTAAATGAGAAATAAATGCCAATTATAATTTACACATTATATGTGAACTACTGATAAAGTAATAAAAATAGTTTCACCCGTTTTAAACCACTCCGGGGGAACATGATTATGGACAGACCTTTGGTATAATCCTCTGCTATAGTGGGTAACTTTTCTTACTGTTTTAAAGAACTCCACTCAACTCTTCAGAGAAAAATAATTGAATGGCATGACATCAAAACAACTGCCTGCAATATTCAGTCAAAATTATTTATTCATTTTTGTTTTACATTTTCAAAGAATTAAAATAATTCATTTGAATTACATGGTTGTTGGGTTATGTAAAGATGTTTTCCCTGCTCTTAAGAGAGCTGTATGTGAATTTGAAGCTATGGTTGTTTTTTAAAATTTTTGTTTTTTAGTTTTTATTCCTCAGCTTTTTATGAAAATAACCTCACATTGATTTTCCCATCAAGGTCTTGGGCCCTCTTAGTCTAAGAAAGAGATTGAACACAAATATTACCTTAAAAATATTTTTAAAACACTATAATATTATATAATGTGGGAGCCCATGATTGGGTTAACAAATTGTAACAGATCCCAGCCACTTATCTCCTTAAAGAAGATGTGCTTAGTAACTGCTTTGAGGTTTTAGTATGACCCAGGCCCCCGGCTATAAACGCTGGGCGTGCCTGATGTTAGTCTTCTATCCCCAAAACAGCCTTGGGCTGGAATGGTAAACAACTTATAGAAAGCTGCAGACTCAGAGGTGAGAAGGCTGGTGAGCCAATGACGGGTAAGATCCCCTGAGGGGGCAACCTAAGACAGGCACAGTCGCCTGAGTCCAGGAAAATCTTGTCAAGCAGCTGATTCTCATACTTCCGCCCTGATAAGCTGAAAGGCTCAACAGGATTATGATTCACCAAAAAGGGTCTTCTGACCTTGAGCCAAACACCAACAATAAACAAAGCCTTTGTACTCATTGTGATCCCACCCTGTCCTTCCCTAAATTCCTGCTTCAACTGTACTTAATAAACATGGGAGATTTGAGAGGCTCATGGAGTTGGCTCCTGACTCCCTCTCGCTCTCTTGACTTCCCCAGTCTTGAGTAATTCATTCCATCTCGGTGGGACTTCTGCTGGCCAGAACCCACAAATGGTGACGAACCCACAATATAAGTAGTCATAATACAGTAATAAATTGATAATTTGGATATCTAAAATGTGTCTTATTTCTTTAAAACCTGGGTGAGGGTCTTGAATGGAGAGGTTTTATTTTAAAGTAACCAAATGATTGTTAACTACAATACTTATAAATTACTACCTTTTCATTTGTTTATTTATGATTTAAATTAACCCATCCTATTTATGACCCAGTTCTTTCCAAGTTTATTAGTCAAAGTTGAAAGAACTCTAATACATATGGGAAGAACCAGAGTTGAAACAACATCAATAGCATATAGATTTTAAGCTTTTGCTATATATATTTTCTCAATAGGTCCAAGTGACTCCCTAGGTAATAGGCTCTAAGGAGTATCAATTAATGCCTCATTTTATTCGATTAAACAGTTTCCTAGTATATTGGCTTACCTTACCTTTAAACTGTGTAATTATTTCTAGGAAGACATATACTAGCAGGAAGAAATTGGTCAAGTTATTCCAACTCCTGAGGGTTACTTTCGTATAGGACTTCCTCTAAATCCAAAGGTTATCATCAATGCCAGTTACCAATATTTACCCTCTCTTTGTTCACTTATAATTTTTAAACATCACTTGACAGTTCTGTTTAAAAAGTGTGTAAATTTTAATGGACAGACCCATTTAGGCTAGAAAACTTTGTTAAAAAACAAAAAGAACATCACTAAATTTTCTGTAATGGTTACAACTCATTCTGTTAGCACCTATTTTTTTCATTAAGATCATCCAACATTTAAAGTATATTTAAAATAACTTTAAAATATGTGCCAAAAATCATTTAAGGGACTGTCATAAAATTATTCTCAAAAAATAATTGCCATTTTATTGACTTTTCATTCTTTTATATGCTATGAGTACACAATAAAAGGAAATAGTAAAGAACAAGATTGACTATGAATTGCTTCAGGAAGTATAAATGTAATTTGCATCAGACAGAGGAGTAGAAAGACCAGTCACTTGAAGGAAAATAGCGTAGTCAAATACTTGGAATAAAATTGAATATGATGTGTGGAAAATATGATCTTTTTCCCTATACCTTTTCTGGGAAATTCAGATTATATTTTATTGTACACATTAAAATATATCTTTCCGTGTGGCTTTAATTGTTACTTACTCATGCTTTCTGTCAGTCCTGTTTTCTCTCTCAGACACTTCTGATGCTGTGGCTTTCACAGTTGGCAAATTTGCCATATGATATTCATTAAATTATCTTCCAGATTCAAATATTTATATTGGAATTTTGAATATATGTAATTTGGATAGTTCCTGCATTAGCAAAATACCTTTCTTCCCAAAGAATTAATGGATTTATACTCTGAAAATGTAGATAATTAAGTGATTTTAATCTGCTTCTCTTGCCAGGGTTTAACTCATTATTAAGTATTTGTGATTTCATCTTTAAAAGTGCCTGGAAATTAGGTCATCAGTAGAGTGAGTGTAATAGAATGATTAATTTTCATATGCAGAAATCAGGTAAAAGAAACCTAAAAAAATCACTTGATTTTGTCCTCTCCGCTTTACCTTTGGAGCAAACATGTGTGTCCTTTGGAGTGAATTCTCTCTCATTATAGTTAATTACATACTTAGATGACAAAATTTTGTTTTAAGATTATATAAAATAATGACTTAAACTATAAGTTGATGTTCCACTTTGCATATGCAAAGATGGAATCAGTGATGTTAAAATGAGAGCACTTATCTTTAACTATTAATGCGAACAATACAGTTTTATTATCATGTTATTATCTTCATACTTGTTTAGTTTGGCATTCCCCATAGCAGAACTTCAGAGAATCATTGTATCTTTCTTAGCAGCAACTAACAGAGTAGGAGAGTCGGAGCCATTTGCTCTTGTATGTTTATTTATTTTAAAATGTTTGTTCTGTGACCTCTTCTGCATAGATTCATAGACCTCTTTCCCATGCCTAAAGAGTTACAAATAAATTCAAAGTTTAACTTTATTTTCCATGTGTCTCTTCACAGCCAAGAATAAGAGTTGTGACAGTGTTACAAAAATTATTTTTATTTACAGTAGCTGTATTAGACCTTATGTTCTTCATAGGCATCACCCATGTAGATATATGCATTTTGTTCATTCTAAGCCTTGGAACTTTGACTGATAAAACAGTCCATAGTACCTCATCAAGATATGAATGAAAGAAGAGAATGCAGTATAAGTTTTTACAGTTGTTCTCCTCCATTGTCTTCTAAAAAAATTAAACTTGATTTGCTCTGGTAATTAACAAGGCTCACTGTTACATTGAAGAGGATGATGAGTGAAAAAGAGAATGACAGGGAATGAAGGTAGTTGAGATGTGTCAAATTTTATTCCCATAATTGATGGAGAGGAAGGAGGGGGAGGAAGAAGACAAAAAGAGGGTTAGTGGGGAGGGAGGAAGGGATAGAGAGTGAGAAAGAGGCAGAGAGAGATAAGGAATAAAACAGCTGCCTTAAGGGGACTTGCCTTAAATGTGGGACTTTAGGGAGAAAATGTATACATTTAAATATTAATAACTATCATCCTATGTTATGCAATGTTAATGATTTTGCTACTGCCACCCCTGCCCCTCCAAAAAACAAAACAAAGCCTCAACTCAAGATCCACATTGTTTATAAATATTTTGTTGAAGTTGAACTTCTGTTTTATTTTGGGGCTGGTATCTTTCTGAGAAGATCCTTAAGATGAGTATAAAAGTCTCTGTTTCATTTGTCTTCAGTGTTTATAACAATACTTAGCTTCTCCATACTCAGCTACCTGATGTCAGTGGGAAGATCTGGAAAAACAAGAGCCTAAGAATGCATACTAAAGTGGCAATTGAACATTTTGAACATATTTCTAAGATACGTTTCCATTTTTGTGTTTTGTAGTTATTTTTGAACATTTACTTTGGTGGTTACTTTTGATGACCTGTCAGCTGTCCAGTCAGCCAAACGCCTTTGTTTGGGATTTATTCATAGTTCAACAAAGCAGACCTTTCCTCTCTATCATAAACGTGTTTTAAACACCCATATAGCACATTGACAATTCATACCCAAATTTAAGAAATTTTGATTCAGAGGTAAAAAATATAGCTCTATTCCATACAATTTTCTCTCTTTTTCATAAGTTTCTGTAACTACTGTTTTAGTATTTTTCCCTTTTTTCTCTTGATTTCTTCTTGAGCTAAGTTCTAACCTGATCCAGGAACTAATAAATTTCCCTGGTTTCATAGACTGTGGACTTTGCATGAATGTCAGGTCCTGTCCTCTTCTCAGGTGGAACTAATTCTAACTGACTTGCAAATTTAACTTATTTTACTAGTGTCTAGACCAAGCCTGATCTAAGGCAGGAGAAATTAAAAGAAACGTCCAACTGAATAATCTTGGACTTGTGTTTGAATCATCTCTCTACTGTGTCATTCCAAATTTTATTGATCACAGAATTCTGTTGATTTGGTTTTCTGGAGAGAATAACCAGGTACTAAAGCCTTTCATCCCCAACTTGTTTTTCTTCTAAATTACTAACATTTTCAATTCGAATTCTGATAACTGAAAAGTTTGAATCCATAGACGTGTTGTTTTATGACATCTGCAGTGTGCACTTTGTTCCAAAGTCATGCACTCATTTATTCAACAAGTCTGTATTGAGCACCAATTATATACTAGGTGCCGAGGATACAGCATTATGCAAGACAATGACAGTTCCTGCTCTCCAGTAATCTGAGAATTTAACAAGGAAATCAAAGGATAGGAGAGGAAAGCTAGGAAGCAGCCCCCCTCCTTGGGGCACTCAGAAAAAGTGTAATTTTGGCCATTCTTTATGTATTGAATAAATATTTACTCAACTGCCTCTCATGCCAAGTAATGTTCGTTGAACAAAGTAGGCATAAACCCTGTCCTCATGGAGCATATTTTCTGTCTTAACTCTTCATCCTGGTAAATGTCTGACCATGTAGCACTTCACATTGACTTAGGTTTTGAGTTTTCTGTAGCTCTGTATGTATGGTGTTGGCAAAAATAGTGATAAAAGAAATTGTATGAAGAAGGAGTGCAATATCATTGGCTGAGGTATACACATAGAGTATTGCCTTTACATGCAGGTACACTGTTATTCTAAAAGGTTTTCATTTTTCATATTAACTTGAGGTTTCACTTTTAGGTGCTAAACAAGGGGAGGGGTCTAAATCTAAAGATATAGATATATCTTGATATCTGTAGAGATGTAAACATGAAGGTGTCTTATACACCTAAGAGTGGGGCTATAATAATATTTCAAGAAAAAAAGGTCTTGCTTGTAGATCGGTTTTCTCTGCTTCTTCATCTACAAGAAAGAATATGTATTTCTCACAGTTCCCATGTTTGGATTATAGTCATCTGGTAATTCTAGCTGATTATCTCTCTAATACTTGCCTGAATTCTTGGGAGTAAGAATGTAATTGACCCAAACTGGATTATCTGTTTACTCTCAATCCAATCAGTCATGGTTGAGGGACTGGGGAGACACACAGTTACCGGGATTCAAACTCTCAGACTCTATGGATGGGAGAAGAGATGCCAGAGAAGCTAAATTGTGTGCTAAATGAACAAATATCCATAAATTGTTCTAATAGTACAGAAGTAGTGGTAGTGGTAATAGTAGTAGCGATAACAGTAATGACAACTAAAAGTTTAAAAACACTCTTATTATGGAATTCATACTGTTTTATTGATATTAGTACAATAGTGACACTCATTTTACTAGTTATTTTATTCTGATGAAAATATATGTAACAGATTTGACCATTTTAATCATTTTAATTGTGTAGTTCAGAGGCACTAAGTACTTTCATTTCACCATCATTCTTAAACTTGATCATCTGTTCACACTGAAACTCTGTGCCCATTAAACATCAACTCCTCATAACTTCCTCGACCCAGTCACTGGCAACTACCATTTTACTAACTGTCTTTATGAATTTGACTACTCTAGGTACCTCATATAAGAGGAATTGTGTGATATTTGTCCTTTTGGGTCTGGCTTTATTTTACTTTCAAGGCCTATCTAAGTTGTAGCATTATACCGGAATTTCACTCCTTTATTTAAGGCTGAATAATATTCCATTGTATGTACATCCATTTAGTTTATCTCTTCATCTGTCAGTGAACATGTGCATCATTTTTACTTTTTAGTTACTATCAGTAATGCTGCTATTAACATTGGTGTACAGGTATATGTGGCATCCTTGCTTTTTAGGTACATATCCAGAAATGGAATAGCTAGATCATATGGTAATTTTATGTTTATATTTTTGGGAAAGTGCCACATGGTTTTCTATAGTGGTTGCACCCCTTTACATTCCCACAAACAAAACATGAGGATTCCAGTTTCTCCACATCCTTGCCAAAACCTGTTATTTTCTGTTTTGTTTGTCATTTGTTTGTTTTTGATAATAGCCATTCTAATGGGTGTGAATTGGTATCTCATTGTGATCTTGACTTCTGTGTCCCCACTGATAACTGATGTTGAGTATCTTTTCATGTGCTCGTTGTACATCTTTGGAGAAATGTTTATTCAATTCCTTTACCCATTTTAAAATTAGATTGGTTTTTCTTTTTGTTATATAGTCTCATTATATAGGCTGGATAGTAACAATTTATCAGATATTATTGATAAACATTTTCTCCCATTCTGTTGGTGGCCTTTTCACTCTAGTGAAAGAGTTCTTTGATGAAGAAAAGTTTTTTAATTTGATGAATTATAATTTATCTAATGTTTCTTTTGTTGTCTGTGCTTTAGGTGTCATATACAAGAAATCATTGCCAAATCCAAAGTCCCGAAGCTTTCCCCTGTGTTTTATTCTAAGAGATTTATAGTTTTAGTTGTTAAGTCCTATGATCCATTTGATTCAATTGTTGTATATCATGGACGGAAACAGTCCAACTTTATTCTTTTGCATGAGAATATCTAGTTTTCCCAACATCTTTTGTTGAAAAGACTGTCATATCCCCATTCAATGTTCTTGGAATCCCTGTCAAAATTCTCTTGAACATATAGTTTATTTGGGGGCTATCTATACTATTTCATTGGTCTATAATCTCTGTTTATGCTGGTACTGCATTGTTTTGATGACTGTGACTTTCAGTAAGGTCTGAAGTCAGGAATGTGAGACCTCTGTCTTGGTTAATTTTTTCAAGATTGTTTTGGCTATTTTGGGTCCCTTGCAATCCTATATACATTTTGGGATGAATTTTTTATTTCTGAAAAAATGTTTCTGGGATTTTGATAAAGATTATATAAAATATATAGATGGTTTGAGGTGGTATTAATATCTTAACAATATTAAGTCTTCCAATTCATGAACATGGCATGTTTTTCCATTTGTTTCCTAAAATACATGAAGGGACTCTCTGTGTACCAGAGGGTGCAGGCAGTGGTTTTAATTTAATAAACCTTGGCTTGTTGTGAGGTCCTTTTAAAAATCCCTTTGATTGTAAGTTACATTGCTTAGGTGAGATCATTCCTGCATATTTTTTGCAGAAATAAATCACTAGTTTGCCAAAGCAAAATCATCACTTTGTTGTCCCACCTATTACAATAGTGGCCTGTTATACTGATAATTTTATGTTGGATATGCTAATATAGGTGAACTGAAAAGATAAAACATATTGAACATGTGAGCCAAATGACTATCTCAGTAATATAAAAGATTAAGGGAAGAAAAACATAATTTGTTCTGGTGCTGACACATATGGTCATAATTCTGTACCTCTACATCACGTCGGGTCTTGGAGTGTGAGAAGCTATACTCTGTTCTCTTCCACTTTGGATTCATTAGTGGGAAAAAGTTAAGTATTGAATTACAAAAGATTTACTTCATAAAAATCTCAAGGGAAAGAGCTTTCTCAATTGAATGCAGTGCTATATGAATTCTCTGCATCTCCAGAAGAGAGCTGAGTTGCCAGCCAATCTCTAAAGTGCGTTATATAGTTCAATGGAGTGGAATCATGTAAACTCCTGAGTGGATTATTAGCTGATTGGACTAAAGTCACTATATTATAAGGACCATTATACATACTCATACATAAATGCTCAAATGCACACAGTACTTTTCCAACAAAATGTCCATGAGGCATCAAAAGACTGACTAGACTACATGATGTTTGAAATTGTGGTGAAGAAAGTTGATGGTAATGAATTTGAAAATATTTAGTACTCTTTGGAGAATATTTTATCAACTTGATCAATGTAAAAATTAAATTTGTATACTGAAGTTGTTTAATATTCAGGAGGCTGTCTGTTCATGACGATATTCTTATGGTAGTTTGATTGATCTATGTTTTGTTTTTTGTTTTGGGTTTTTTTTTTTTTGTTTTGATCAACATATGCAAGGATCCAGCTCAGCTAAATCATAAGCATCATTACTTTGACTTTTAACTTTATGTAGGGTACTTTTTGGCTTTATAAAGAATAGAGATATAAACAAACTGACTGCTTCCTGGTATTCATTTTTCAATGCATACATTTCTTCGAATTTTGGAGAGACAAGACACAAGATGGAGCATGCCCAACTGTTGAGTGGTGGAACCTATGAATGATTTGTTACATCTAACTTTGAAAGGATTACAATTACATCATTATGCCTAAAATGGATTGATTTTATGCAAAATAATGGCACATATAAATTTTGTTGCAAACATTCTGGACAATTATACATGACAAATGATAAATATTTAAACAAAAAGATTAACTTTACAACTTTTTTTTACTTTTACTTTTTTGCTTTTGGCCAGGTAAACCTATTATATTTCCATTAAATTCAAACCATACATTATCACTAGGTATCACTCCATATTGTATATGGAACTAAATATTTTTTCCATATTGAAACTGAGGAAATTTCACTGGATGTGGCTTCCTGTTTATCCCTCAGAAGATATTGGGTGATAGCTTCCCTTCTGTCTATTCATACATACGGATATGTTACAATGTTTTATTTCTATGATTCTAAATTTAGTATCATTGTGCAGCAATAGTTAATTATTGTCTTCAAAGTTTTAGGCATCATGCTGGCAAAATCATAATGGTAATAAGAAAATATAAGTAAATTGAATTAAATGAAGATTTTTCTGCTCTAAAACCCCAAGAAAACTTTGTTCAAAAATGGAAAACATTCATTTTCATTCTTTTATAAGTTAATACTAATGAATCCCTAGCCTTATGTATATGGAGGGAGGTTTTCTATAGATTACAAAATTTATTTTCACAGGAACATATTTAAAGTCATAGAAGCATGGAATCTCAGAATTGATAGACAGCAGAATGGTTCTCTATTCAAATATTTTACCCTGTTAAAAATTCCTTTTATGGTTCAACTTTCAAAATAATTTAATAAAAACCTTAGTATACTTGTTCTCCCTCTAAAAAAAAAAAAAAAACTAATGAAATAGACTATTTCAGAGCTCTGACAATTAACCAAAGCCACAGAAAAAGCAGAACATGGTCTATCCAGTATAAACTACTGACTCTCAGTAAAACAGCGAGATCTGACATTTTAATTTATGTCTGTTCCTTTCACCCATCCTTCCCATGCTTACTGGCGCAGTAGCCAAAAGCTGCAGACGATGGACAGATCTGACCTCTTTTGGAGTTTTGTTAAAAGCACCATCCCTAGAGCACAATAAATATTTTATACAAAGTTATTGGTCCCTGGAAAGTCAGCATTCTCAAAATCTGGTTACTATTTTATTTGTTGTGGTTATCCAAACAATAGCAAACTCTGTGAACATATCAGCTGCATGACTGTGATTTCATATGAGGCAATGTAGGGCCTGGCCAGGAATTTAAAAGGATATACTGGAAAACCAAATAATAGTAGAGATTGTTGCAAAGCTCTGACACATTTCTGGCAATATAATAGGATTCACTTATGCAGAAAGCTATGCACTTAGCTAGTAAAAACCTATGAAGGGAGAAATTCCTAGTCACTCACCTCTGGGTGATCTTGAGAATCTATGCAAGCAGGAAGTGAAATCTAAGGTTGTCTTGTAAACTTTCTGAAGTTTGAGAGTCCTCTTTTTCACATATGTCCCCTTGGGAAAAGGTAGAAAATATAAAGGAAAGGTATTTAAGGAAACATGATTAATTCTGGCATCACTGCTAAACTATACTGACACAAGTGTGATCCTTAGCAAGCCCAGGCTTAAAAATAAAATGAGAACTTAACAACAACAACAACAACAACAACAACAAAAACTGCCAGAGGACTCAATGGCCACACACTGCCAGGAAAACATAATCTACTTTATTAGTCCAATATTTCTGCTAAGCTAATAAGCATCAACAAGAAAGTAAAAAACAAGAACAAACCAGCAACAGCAATAAATTCTTTGGGGAGGAGGGGTGGAAGAATCTGATAGCAGATTTATATTAATGTCTTAGCTAAGGTATCTAGTTTTCAGCCAATAAGTAAAAAACCTTTAAATAAATAGGAAAGTATGTCACATACAAAAGGAATAAAAATAATCGGAAAAAGGTCCCTGAGCGGCTTAGATTTTGTAATAAGTAAAAAAAGACTAGGTTGGCTATTATAAATATTTTCAAAGAACTAAAGGAAATTGTGTCTAAAGAATTTAAGGAAAGTATAGGATCAAAGTGTTACCTAACAGAGAGTATCAGTAAAAGGATAGATATTACAAATAGTAGAATAAAAGATAAATTCTGGAGTTGAAATAAAATATGTGCCAGAAGGGCTTATAAACAGATGTGAGCCAGCAGATAAAGAAACATTGAACTTGAAAATTGGCCAATAGAGATTATACAGTCTGAAGATCAGAAAGAAAAAAAAATAAGAAAAAGGAAGGGATCCTCAGAGACCTGTGGGATATTATCAAGCATATTAATGTATAGGTGAGTCACAGAAGTAAAAGATAAATTGACTAGGATAGAAAAAATACTAGAAGACATGATGTATGAAAACTCCCTAAATATTAGGTAAAACATCAAGTTACATATTCCAGAAGCTTAAAGATCTCCAATTAAAAAAAAAACTCATAGATCCACATCTAGATACATTATAATCAAATTAATGAAAGTCATAGACAAAGAAACTCTTGAAAGTGGCAAGAGAAAAACTTTTCACAAAAAAGGGGTCCTTTAATAAAGTTAACAGGTGACTTCTCCTGAGAAAACATGGAGGCCAAAAGGTAGTGGGATGACATTCAAAGTGTTTAAAGGGAAAGATTCTTAACCAAGAATTCTATACCCAGCTAAACTCTCCTTCAAAATTGAAGGGAAAATTAAAACATTCTCAGGTAAACAAAAGCTGAAATAATTTGTCAGTAGTAGAGCTGCCTTTCAAGAAATACTAAAGGGAATTCTTCAGGCTGCAATGAAAGGACAATAGGCAGTAACCCAGAATCATAAGGAGAAATAAAGTGAAATAGTATAGATAAAGGCACAGGTAAATATAAAAGACTGCGTGCATGTATATTTGGCTTGTATCACTTTTCTTCTCATCTGTTTTGAAAAATAACTTCATAACATAATCAGTATAAAATATATTGATGGGTTTATAATATACATGTATATTGTAATTGGTTCTACAATAAAAGTACAGAAAAGGGGAGTTGAAGGTCAAAGGAATTAAGAAAGTAAACTAGACATTATCTGTTTAACATAAAGTGGACAAGAATACAAAAATGGAGAAACTAAAGATGTAAAACATGTAGGAAACTAAGAGAAAATGGCAGAAGTGAATTCTACCATATCAGTAACTACATTAAATGTAAATAGAATATTCACTCCAGTTAAAAAGTACATATTGCTAGAATGGATAAACAAAAATAATCCAAATGTACGCTGAAAGAAAAAAAACAGATTAAAAAATACATTGAAAGAAAAATAATGGGAGGATATATACCATGCAGGCTTTAACCTTAAGAGAGCTGAAGTATCTAAACTAATACCAGACAAAATAGACTTTACAACAAATGCATTTGTTACAGAAAATGAATGACATGATACAATAATAAGAGGTCAGTCCCTCCAAAAAAATAATAATTATATTATACAACAGAGCTCCCAAATACATGAAGCAAAAACTGACAGGACTGAAGGGATAAATAGAAACATCAACAATAGTAGTTGGAGACTACAATACCCCACTTACAATAATGGATGGAAAAACTAGGCTGAAGATCAACAAGGAAATAGAAGACTTGAACAACACTATAAGTCAACTGATACTAACAGATATTTATTCATTGCTCTATCCAATAACAGTAGTATACACATTCTTTTTAAGGCTACGTGAAACTTTCTCCTGGAGAGACATATGCTAGGCTATAATATAATCCTGAAAAGAATTAAAATAATTTTGAAATCAAAGAAATCTCTTCTCCAGCCAACAATGGAACTAAAGTATAAATCTACAATAGAAAATAAGGGAAAATTACAAATAAGTAGAAATTGAAATACCTAAATAATCAGTCAGACAAATCACAAGAAAATAATTTGAGATAAGTGAAAATAATAACAAAACAACCCAAAACTTGTGTAATGCTGCTAAAATAGTGAAGAGGGAAATTTACAATTGTAAACACTTACATAAAAATGAAGAAAGATATCAAATAGTCTAACCTTCCATCTTTAAGAAAATAGAAAAAGAAAATCAAACCTAACCAAGAGCAAGAAGAAGGAAGGAATAAAAGAAATAGAAAATAGAGAAAAATCAACAAAAGCAAGAGATGATGCATTGAACAAATCTCCAAAATTGACACACCTTAAGTAGATTGATCCTCCAAAAAGAGAGAAAGACTCAAAAATACTAAATTACTAAAGTCAGGAATGAAAGAGGGGACATCACTACTGTAATGACCTTACAGAAATAGAAGGGATAATAAAGGAATGGTATGAACCACTGCATTGCAAACATTTAGATCATTTAAATGAAATAGGAAAGTTACAAGAAGGATACAAGATATACAAAGTGACTCAAGAAGTAGAAAGTAAAAAATAAAGAGATGGAATTAGTAATTTATTTTAAATCTCATAAAGTAAGTATCAGAAGCCAATGGCTGTAATGATGAGAAAACAGGCATTTTGAGTTGCTGCCTGGGCATTCTAATTTGCTCACACTCAAGAATCTTAATATTTAGATAAGGATCTGAGTTTACGATTCCCACCTCAAGTTCCTACTTTGGTTTTCCCAAGATACTTTTTAAAAATAACCATTTAGAATTGAGCCCGCAAGAAGTTAGTGGCCTCTGCCACAACCACCTTATAAGTAATTGGTGCTTGCTACCCTGCTCTCTTTCCTGCCCACTGGTGATGTGAGACAGAGGATTGCCTTTCCCCTGGCTTAATGTTCCTTCCTACTCTCCCTCTCTCCTCTACTATTCTGGGATTTGTAAGTAATAAATCTTGTGACTTTACTTTCTTTATATGGGTGAACTGAAACTGCACCTTTAGTCATAATGACCCCAGGGTTTGCACTTCCCCAAACTGTTACTGAACCTAACTTGTTGGGTCCCCTCACCTGCACGTAGTAAAGTCAGTTGACTGACAAGAGTTGTGGTGAAGGGAAGTGCAGCATTTATTGCAGGTGCTAAACGAGGTGTCTGGGATGCTAATGTTCAAAAAATCAGAACTCCTTGATGGCTTTCAGGGAAAGATTTTTAAAGACACAGTGAGGGAGAGGGTTGCAGCGTGTGTGATCAGCTCATGCACATTCTACTGATTAGTCGTTGGTGAGGTAACTGGAAGTCAACATCATCAACCTACTGGTTCCAGCCAATCTGGGGTCTACATGCTTGTGGTCAGCATAGAGTTAGCTCCTTCCACCTGGTGGAGGTTTCTGTATCTGCAACTTAAAAGATATGACTCAGCATATTATTTATAGGCCTTGAAGAGGAACTAAATGTCTTTGATTTTGTTCAATGGCTAAACTATTATTATTTTACTTGCTTGAATATTTTCCTTTGTTTCTGCATTTTCTCACTCCTCTGATCAAATTTATTCTTTGCAACTCGGAAGAAGCCTGGGAGGCTAAAATTATACAAATAAGAGGTAGGTAGATGACAATGGTGGGGGGTGTCTGTCCCAGGAAGTCCTCACAGAGTCCTGCTCAGTTACAAAAGTAGGAGTTTGGATGCTGAGGAAGCCACCTGTTTGGGTCACTTGTATCTCCTCATTCAGCAGGTCATAATCTGCATGTTATTAATTTAATGCATTATCTATGACCCACCTAACACAAATAGTGAGGAGAAGAGGTTTGTGGGCACAGTTTGCATCCCTGTACAAAATCTTGAACTGAAACTAGCTCACTAACTCCCTCTCCCAGACTGCTCAGTGTCTCTGGGAAGAAACCACTGCTTGTTATATAAATATAATTAACACAGCTGTATGTTATATATGAAAGTTATGTGTGTAAATTCGAAGAGTTCCCATCACAAGGAAAAAAATGATCTGTGTTCATGGGTACATTTTGTCTGTTCTGGAAAGTGGACCTGAATAGACACAGGTACCTTTACAAACCCCCCATTACCTCTGACTGCATCTTTTACTATTGTCCCCTCATTGCTTTGATAACACTGCAGTGACTTCCTTTCTGTACTTGCAACACACCAGACCAGTCACATTTCAGGGTCTTTGCATTTGCTGTAATTGGCATGTGCTTCCCCTAGATATTCACATTCCTCATCCCCTCACCTTCATTTTTTTTACATAAATATTATCTTCTCAATATATAAGGCTTATCCTGATCGCTTTACTAAGGAAGCCTATAAAATTAAACTTGTCTGCCCCTTTACCGTGCCTGAAAGACTTTGTGTCTCCTTTACTGTTTTATTTCCCCCAGCCATGCATGCACACCCACGTACATAGACACACAGATTAGAATGTAAGCTCCATAAGAGCTTTTCTCACTGCTTTATGCCAATGCTTAGAACAGTGTCTGGCAGATGATAGTCCTTCAACAGATACTTGTTGAATGTATGAATACATTGTGAAATCTTCGCTGTAATAAGTGTGGTATGTTGCACTGTTATAATGGGACTGTGGGGAATCTTAGGTGAGTTTGATTCTGGATCTGTTTGATAAGAGTTCACTTTGGAAATCTTAATGGTTTCCCTTCCCTTCCTATCACCAACATCTTCTGAGAAGTCTTGCATATCTCTGTTCTACGGGGTTTTTGTACCCCAGGCTATAGAAACAGTTGTCAACATAGGGTTTTTCATATGAAAGGCAGGAGATTAAGCGGAGTGTTGGGGGAAAAGAAAAAGCAAGTAACTCCTGCTTAGGTCTCATTGATATGTGTCTTTAACAGTTAGTGACAGAAAAGATAACAGGGTATTGAGTCCATTTCTATCTGGCATCCTGATGAGGACCACTAAAATCATTTGATTAGTTGAAGATTATTCCTCCCAGGTCTCAGATTTTCTTATCCATGGGATCCTCCCACCAAGCTTGCGATGTCTATTATCTAGTTTTCAGGAAGGAGAATGTATTATATAAAAATGTTTATAGATTCTGTCACTTAGAACAGCTTATTTTAAAATGAATAGTTAGGTTTTTGTTTATTTTGTTTCTTGCTTTTGTAGTGGTTTTTTCAACTCTCACCTCAGAGCTTTGTTGGGGGCTTGGATATGTCTGAGATAAAATGGAAAAATTTAGTAACTGGGTGGGTAGAGGTAGTACATCAATTATTATTTCAATTTTTTTTTTGAAACATGGTCTTTAACTTACTTTTTTATTTCAAAATAATTACAGGTTTACAGGAAGTTCTAAAAGAATGTACAGGGAGGCTCAGTGTAATCTTCATCCAGTTCTCTCAATGGTGACATCTTGTGTAACTGTAATACAATGTTAAAACCTGGAAAATTGACACTAGTAAAATCCACAAAGCCTATTTACATTTCACCACTTATACATGCCCTCATCTGCATGTGTGTTTATAGTTCAGTGTAGTTTTCTCACATGTGTACATTCATATAACCACCACCATGATCAAGATACAGAAGTGTTCCATCACCAATGCCAAGGCTCCCCTGAGTTCACTTGGTACATTTGTAAAAACACATGTGGTCCAAGAAAATTTATCTGTGTACTTGATTTACCCTGACTGCTACCAGTCTGGAATCTCTTTTTTAATTAATATGCTATAGAAGATATTTTTTTCAAATCTCATGTAGAGCCTCTCCCCCCCACAGTACCACTTCTCTATAGGATTTAGGCCAAAGTGATTCTAGGTAGGAAACAAATTCAATTTACAAGAACTGTTCTCTTCTCAGAAATACATTTCTTCTGATAATTAAGGTTTTGTAACTGACTTCAGCCTGTTGCCTAGTCTCTTCCTTTATAATTTTCTCCAGACCTGCCAGTGGCATATGCAAATTAACTGAGTTCAAGCAGACTCCACTGATATACTAGAGAAGTCAAAACATTTCTGAATGTAGTTGGTAAACACTGTTCATTCTTAAACTGTGATACACATTACAAATCTAATTGTGTAATTTAATTTTTTCCTTTTTAAGTTTTATATTGAAGTTCCATTACAAGGTATCAACAGTAGGGGCAAAGAGGACTATTTTAAAATCTTGAACTAACGTTTTACCTATCATTTTTATCTTTATATCATTCTCTCATCAGCGTATATATTGCATGAATCTCTGATCAGCATTTGCATAGTAAACTGCTCCAAGTAATCGATAGAAAGATAAGGAATAAGGTGTTAAAAATATTCCAGATTGACAATTATTGAGGATGTTGCTCAACCAATTGTGAATCCAAGTATCTGAACTGTCATTCAGCCCTTTTCTCTCCATTTTGGCCACACCATAAGATGATGAAGTATCCAGTTTGCTCAAAACTGAGAGGTTTCATGGGATGCAGAACTTTCTAAAACTGGGGCAGTCCTAGGAAAACCAAGACCACTGATTACCTACTAAGTTGTATGATGAGATTCTGTTTCTTGTCTTGTGTAAATTCAAAACTCCAGAATTTTATTAGCCCCCTCACGTTAAAAAGTTCATTGAGAGAACTGGCTGATACTTGTGATTCTCTTTCCTAATTTACTTTGAGGTTAAGTGCACCAAAGGCCATTCTGTATTTAGATAGGAAATAATATGGAATTTCTTCCTTGGGGGACTTTCTGAAGGCTACTTTAAAATTAATTGTGTGTAGTGAATTTCAGAGAGTGACTGAAAAGGAACTGATTTAATCAACAGTCCCCTAGTTGGTACTTGGTAAAAATAGTTAAATCCCAAAGAAGTCAGTGTTAGGAGCTGGGGCGGGGGTGGGTTGGTGTATAACTAGTTCCTTAACATAAAAAAGGGAGCTACAAAGCTTCTTTTGAATTTTGATTCTGATGTTAACTAATCCTCATCCACTCGACATACTTTCCATGCATATTACTGTGAAACAAATATATTTAAAATACAGCTCAGAGAAACTGGGCATTCTCCCTCTCCAAATACACTAAAATTGTATTGATTTTAGCTTAATTATTCTGAAGCATCCTACAATTTTAAGTTAGAACAAATCCTGCATGCAATAACTCTGATAATCCCTATTCTGCACCTCTATCCCACATCCAAATTATCCCAAAGAACCCTAAGATCACAAGAGAGGTACCAAATAGACTAGAAAGGAAAAGAGAAATATGTTACTTAAAGCAACAGTTGCTTTTTTATTCTTTCAGAACTCTGATAAAGGCATGTTCACCTCTTTAGAGCTATAGAGGTCTCTGTGGAATTTGTGTGGGAATTATCTTCCAGATGTTTCCTTTCATTCATTTTTCTGTATGCCATTTTTCTCAACATCATAGGAGCAACCTTTGTTCTAATCATTCATTCATTCATTCTAACACGTTAACAATTAAACTAGACTTTCCCATTTCATTCTTTAAAGTTGCCCAGAGGGGATAAAAATAGTCTGTTTTGAATATTCTTTTGGCATAATATCCGTTCAAAACTTTTTTGTTAGAGCTTTCTTTTTCTATTTAAGATCTCTGTCTATGCTCTGAAACATGATGTTTATTACTTAAAGAACAGTTAGAAAATTCATTGCACTTTCAATACAGGGAGGTGGTTAAATGTCAAATATTTCTCAGAATAGGCTTCAAGGCAGCAATTTTACTTGATTAAGAATCTATGCTTTCAGTCCTTGCGTGTGAGCAATTCTGTTATGAACTGTAACATATATATATATATATATATATATATATATATATATATATATATATAAATCTAGTCAGTTTACAATGTTGTCTCAATTTCTGGTATACAGCATAATGCTTCAGTGATACACATACATACATATATTCATTTTCATATTCTTTTTCACCATAAGTTACTGTAAGATACTGAATATAGTACCCTGTGCTATACACTATGAACTTTTTGTTTGTCTATAGTATAGATATTGGTTAGTATCTGCAAATCTTGAACTCCCAGTTTATCCCAAGCCACTCCCTTCCCCACCGCTGGTAACCGTAAGTTTGTGCACTGTGTGGCAGGGGATTGTGGGTAGCCCCAAGGAGCTGAGAGTGGATCCTAGTCAATATCTGGTATATATTTTTCACTTCCCTCCTGGGGGTAGAGGTGTGTGTTTGTAGGTCATTCTCCTGGCTTGATAAAATATCCCCAGTTGTCTCAGGCTATGGTTTTGTTTC
The DNA here is from genome assembly GCF_009834535.1 of Camelus ferus. NCBI lineage: Eukaryota > Metazoa > Chordata > Mammalia > Artiodactyla > Camelidae > Camelus > Camelus ferus. Next base: position 97,938,079 of record NC_045732.1, on the reverse strand, counting down.
TCTTCCCTCTGTGTGTTAATGATTTTTCCATAAGGGAGACAGAAGTTAGGGACTTGTGTTTAGCCTTCGAAGTGGCTGCTGTTCCCTTCCCCAAGGCAACACCTTGGGGTAAGTCTTCTCAGGATTCTCATCATTCTTCCTGAAAGCCTAGTTGGGTACTTGGGACAAAAGCGTATAAGAAGGTGTAAATATCCCTATTTTGTGCCCCCTAGGGGCTTTACCCTATCATGATACCCCACATTCCACTTTAGAAATTCATTAAAAATGTCTAGCTGACAGGGTCACCAAATAATACAAATAGTATCTAATCAAACTTAAAAGCTTTTGCACAGCAAACTGTGGGCTAAATGAAAAGTCAGCCTATGGAGTGGGACAAAATATTTGCAAGCAATGCAACTGACAAGTGTTTTATTTCCAGAATATACATATAGCTGATAAAGCTCAATATAAACAAACAAACAAAAAAGAACCCAATCAAAAATTAGGCAGAAGACCTAAGCAGACATTTTTCAAAGAAGACATACAGACAGCTAAGAGGCACATGAAAAGATGCTCAACATCACTAAGTATTAGAGAAATGGAAATCAAAACCACAATGAGATGTCATATCACACCGGTCAGAATCGCTATCATCAAAAAATCTTCAAATAATAAATGGTGGATTGGGTGTAGAGTAAAGGGAACCTTCCAACCCTGTTGGTGGGAATGTAAATTGTTGCAGCCACTAAGGAAAACAGTATGGAGGTTCCTTTAAAAACTAAAGATAAAGCTACGTATTATTCAGCAATCCCACTCCTGGGTATATATCCAGAAAACAACCCCAAAATCTCTAATTCAAAAAGATACATGCATCTCAGTGTTCATAATAGCACTATTTATAATAGCTAAGACATGGAAACAACCCAAGTGCCCATCAACAGACATTTGGCTTAAAATGTGGCATGTGTGTATAGTGGAATAACACTGTCCTAAAAAGAATGAAATATTACCATTTGCAGAAATGTGAATGTGCCTAGAGAATATTACAATTAGTTAAGTAATTCAGACAAAGAAACACAAATAGCATATATCTCATATGTGGAATCTAAAAATAATAAAAATGAATCTGTATACAAAAGTGAAAAAGACTCACAGATGCAGAAAGCAAATTTATGGTTATAAAAGGGGAAGGGGTGGGGAGGGATAAATTAGGAGTATGAGATTAACAGATACAAACTACTGTACATAAAATAGAAAAGCAACAAAATTTATTGTATAGCACAGGGAATTATATTCAACATCTTGTAATACCCTATAATAGAATATGATCTATAAAAAAAAACTGATTCACTTTGTTGTACTCCTAAAACTAACACAATATTGTAAATCAACTATACTTCAATTTTAAAAATTGTGTAGTTGAATCTTCTAATTGGTTTATATGAATTTCAGTGGTTTCTGCCCATGATAAGCAAATGCTCGAGTCATGTTTCTTCCTGAAAGTACATGTCTTACTCCAGAAATCAATTTGGTTGATTTCCCTGAGACATCTGTAGTCAGATAAGCTCAAGGCATCAAAGAATTGCTTTTTGTCCCTGTTTTGTGAGGGATGCTCTTTCAGACTCTTTATATATCTGAATAGAAGCAAAACTTACTGAGTTTTTCATTTCAGCAGTGTTGTTTTTTATTCTGTTAGTGTTACCTGGCTGCATTCCACACCAACCTGTTTTGTTTTCAATGTTCTCTTTTATTTCTTTAAACATTTCAAATCTCTTTTTGTCATGTTATTTTCTGTAATGAAAAAATTAACAGCATATTTAGGAATCCACTGTTGATTGTTTTCATTGATTCTTGCTCCTGTTTTGAACTGCTTTCTTTTGTGTTTTGTAGCTTTGTAACTTTTTATTGTGATCTCATATTTCGGTAAACTTTGATTTTGCATACTAGGAGTACCCTGCTTTCTGGGTTGATTCCTTTTAGTGTTTTTTGCCTATCACCTTGATATGATATCAACTCAAGACATTTTAAGTTATTTAATGGTTGTAGGTACACTATACCACATGTGTTGTGTTCCCCTGAACACAAGAGTGAGTTAAAAATGTTCAGTGAATGCTTCTTTTTTCATATGAAGTCAAGGGTCATGTATTTTAGCTTGTCCCTGGATTAATTTTTATTTTTATTTTAAACTGACCTTACTACTACAATAAAGACTAGTAGAAATATAGTAGAATAGTTTTACAGCAGTTTTAAGTGGGGTCAGCAAATTATGGCTCACATCTGGACTGTGGCTAAATTCAGCCTGCCAAGAATGGTTTTCACATTTAATGAGTTGTTTAAAAACAAAGAAGAAGAATATCTTACAGTGACCATATGTGACCTATAATGTCTGAAATATTTACTATCTGGCCTTTTCAGGGAAAAAAAAATTCCTGGCTCTTGATCTTAAACAGTATCCAAAACCCAAGAGTTATTAATGAGAAAACTAAACAACTTGACCTAATTAAAATTAAATTTCTGTTTTATAAATGACAATTGATGTAAAGTTTAAAAAGTTACAAATCTGGAGCTAAGATTGGTAAGATTTAATAACAGATGAAGATAGTTCTTATCAAGAGATTATAGACAGCCTCTACAAATCAATGAAATAATAGTCTTTTTAGAAGGCAATTTGACAATATATATAATAACATTTAAGATGTATGTATGCTTTAAGGAGCAATTCAACGTCCAGTAATATTTGACAAGTGGTGAGGTTATGTTAGCAAAGATATTCACTGTTGAATTGTTTGTAACAGTAAAAAAAAAACTTCAAGAAATATGTGGAATAATTTACTAAATTATACATCCCATCCATGTCATCATTATGCCTGAAATTTAATGAGTATTTACTATAGACCTGAGACATAAATGATTTACACTTATTCATTCATCCAGTGCTCATGACCACGAAAGTGAAAGGTCCTATTATTTTCTCCAATATATAGGAATGAAAACAGTCTCAATGAGGTTAAATAACTTGCCATAATTCACAACAGGGAGTGAGTGGTTAACAAGTATTGTAATCCGAACATACTGATTTCAGAGTTCACACTCTTAATCACTGTGTTATGTTGCCTTTCCATGTAATGATATTTTATTATTAGAATATAAATATAAACCTGTATGTAACATGAAAAGACCTTTAAAATATATTTTAATGAGATAAAAATAATCACAAAACACTATCTGTATGTTCAAAACCAGTTTAATGATATATATATATATATATATATATATATATATATATATATATATATATATGAAAACAGAAAAATGTGTAACTAGAATATTGACAAAAATCACCTCTTGAGAAGAGTGTGGGCAGTTAACAGTAGGTGGTGGTAGCAGAGTGGGAAAAAGCTCAAATTTAACATACTTATGTGTAAAAATCACTATTGCTTGAATTTGTCCAATGAGAATATATTAATGGAATTATTGGATTAATAAAAAGAAGTAACTAAATGTGGATTTCATTGTGACAGAATATTATTTATCTTTATACTAATATTTTAATAAGAGCCTTTGAACTTAATAGACTGATGAGTGTTAAATATGAAATGATACATCAGTGAAATTTTGAAGCAGTTCAGTAAGGAAAATGGAGGATATAGATGATAGTCACTTGGCTTAGAATTAACAACCTCCTTAAAACTTGTGGAATGCTTGACTCTAATGAAAATTCCCATCTTTCTTTTATTGTAGTGATAATACACCATTAGCCTGCTAAAGAATTCTCAGGCTTAACTATACTGTTTGTTTTTTTTGAAGGAGACAAAAACATCTTTGTGGAGGGCAAGCAATGTAGATGTTGTCATGCTACCAATTTAAATACAGAGTTGAATTTCTCAGATTTTTTTAATCATTCTAGTATCATGTATGCATAGCAAAATACCTGATGGAATATTGTACAAAATGTTTGATAATGGGCAAAACATTTGGAACTGTATTAATTAAGTTTTTTATGACAATACAGTTAGATTTTGTATGGTTATTCAAAAATTTTTTCAGAAATAGCTGAAAATAGCATTTATAAATACAGGTATAAAGCAAAGGATAATAACTCACTGTACTTGTGTTTCAGAGTTTTCAAAGAAATTTTTCTGACCAGTCCAGTCTTACTTGTAGAAGATAAAATATATATATACAATATATATAAAACTTATTTTAAAATAAGTCTATTAAGATGAAAGAAGTAACAATATATTTTAAAAGATTAATATTCTCATTTATTCATTGTTTCAAAAATTGTTAAATGTTTTTCATAACATTTAATCAATATACATTGTTTTACAAACAGTTTATTTCTATGTACAAGTTACTGTTCTGAGCAGTGAGTAACATTGGAGATAGTATCTCCTCCCAGAAGAAACTGTTAGCCTAAAGAAAGTAGAAAATAAATATGTGAATGAATAAATGATCATAATTTGTAGCTAGAATAGCCTAGAAATACATATTTTGGAGAAAGCAAACAACTCAACATGGAATATTTAGTCATAAATTTATATGGACTTTAATTTTGTAAACTGTTCTGAGTGTGTTTGTATGTGGTATGTAATAAGTAGGGAGTGGAAAGTATGTTAAAAAAATGAGAGACAAAATACAGATGAGAAAAATTGTGTTGGTCCTTTTATGCCATGTTAAGAAAAAAATGTATATTGTAAAAAATGGTGATGTGTTTCAACAATGGATTTTACAATAATGAATATGGGATTTTAGAAGGAACACTGATGAAAGAAAAGACTAGAGACTGATGGGGATATTTCCTTAGTTAAGAAGACCAGTTTGAGGGCTACTACTAAAACCAAAGCAAGGTTTTAAGAGAGGATACATTCAGAGTTATATGTGAGATAAAATTAATAGGTTCTGGTGCCCTGAAATTCCAGGGTTTTTTTCTAACAGTTCTACATTATTATGATGAGAAACTCTAGGGACAGTGAATAAAATGGGAGGAAATTGAATGACTGCCCATGAATTCATTTAAGGATAAAATTATAAGTGACAGAAAGTGTAAACCCAATTCAGTCCCTTCATTTGTTTGTAGTTAATATATTTAATTTTCTAGAGTAGTTTTAATTTTATAGAAAATACAGAGACCCAATGTATTCTCTGTTGACCTAAAAGAAATAGATGGTTAGTTATTTCTCTAGCAAAATGAGTTTATTTGGGATCAGCAGAGAATTGCAATTAAGAGTCCATGGCTTTTCATTGGATGTGTCCTTGACAAGAAAGAAGAGTTGTCTCTTTATTTCTTTTGGGTTCTGTTATTGGCACACTTGAATGAGAGCTGCCATTTCTGTTCTCCTGACTCTATTTAATTGAGGTTTCTGTTTCTTAATTTTTTACACCCCTTTCTTCCCCATCCCACAATTACCCCTATTATTACTATTTTTTAATTGAAGTATAGTCGGTTACAATGTGTTAATTTCTGGGGCACAGCACAATGTCCCAGTCATGCATGTATATACATATTTTTGTTTTCATTTTCTTTCTCATTAAAGGTTATTATAAGGTATTAAACATAGTTCCCTGTGCTATATGGAATAAATTTGTTTTTTCTCTATTTTTATATATAGTGGTTAACATTTTGCAAATCTCAAACTCCCAAATTTGTACTTTCCCACCACCTTTACCCTGGTAACCATAAGATTTTTTACTATGTCTGTGAGTCTGTTTCTGTCTTGTAGATGAGTTCATTAGTGTCCTCTTTTTTTTAGATTCCACATATGAGTGGTATCATATGGTATTTTTCTTTCTCTTTCTGGCTTACTTCACTTAGAGTGACTATCTCCAGGTCTATCCATTTTGCTGAAAATGGCATTCTTTTGGGTATTTTTTATGGCTGAGTAGTATTCCATTATGTAAATATACCACAGCTTCTTTATCCAGTCATCTGTTGATGGACTTTTAGGTTGCTTCCATGTCTTGACTATTGCATATAGTATTGCTGTGAACATTGGAGTGCATGTATCTTTTTGAGTTAGAGTTCTCTCCAGATGTATGCCCAGGAGTGGGATTGCTAGATCATATGGTAAGTCTATATGTAGTCTTTTGAGGAATCTCTGTACTGTTTTCCATATTGGCTGCAAAAACTGCATTCCCAACAGCACTGTAGGAGCCTTCCCTTTTCTCCACACCCTCTCCAGCAATTTGTGGACTTTTGAAATATGGCCATTCTGACTGGTGTTAGGTGGTACATCATTGTAGTTTTGATTTGCATTTCTCTGATAATTAGCAATATTTAGCATTTTTGTTTTGATTATTGTAGCTTTGCAGTATTGTCTCAAGTCTGGGAGGGTTATTCCTCCAGCTTCATTATTTTTCTTCAGTATTGCTTTTGTGATTCTGGGTCTTTTGTGATTCCATATAAATTTTAGGATTATTTGTTCTAGTTCTGTGAAAAAATGTCATGGGTAGCTTGATAGGGATCACATTAAATCTACAGATTACCTTGAGCAGTATGGCCATTTTAATAATATTGATTCTTTCAATCTAAGAGCATGGAATATCTTTACATTTCTTTAAGTCTTCTTTAATTTCCTTAATCAGTGTTTTGTAGCTCTCCACGTATAAGTCTTTCACCACTTTTGTCAGATTTATTCCTAAGTATATTGTTGTTTTGAATTCAATTTTAAGAGGGATTGTTTCTTTACTTTCTTTTCCTGATATTTCATTGTTAGTGTAAAGAAATGCAACTGATTTCTTTATATTAATCTTGTATTCTGCTACCTCAACAAATTCTTTTATCAGCTCTAGTAATTTTTTTGTGGAGACCCCTATTATTGACATTTTGCATTAGTCTGATTAAAATTAATGAGTTAATAATTATTAACTAAAGTACATCATTTACATTAGGATTTACTCTTTGTGTTGTACATTCTTTAAGTTTAAAAAATCTGTCATGAGATATATGCATCAAGACAGTATCATACATAGTAATTTCACTACCATTAAAAGTCTTACCCTTCTCTCCCTACTTTCAGTCTCTGGCAACCACTGATCTTATTACTGTCTCCATAGTTTTGCCTTTTCCAGAATGTCATATGGTTGGAGTTGCATAGTATGTAGCCTTTACAGATTGCCTTCTTTCACTAGCAATATGTATTTAAGTTCCTCCATGTTTTCATGACTTGATCAATCATTTCTTTTTAGCATTGAGTAGTATCCCTTTGTCTGGTCATATCACTCTATATATGTTTGTCCATTCACCTATTGAAAAACATATTGGTTGCTCCCAGGTTTTGGAAATTATGAGTAAATCTGCTATAAACATTTGTGTGACAGGGTTTTGTGTGGGTGGATGCAAGTTTTCAACTCATCTGGGTAAACACCAGGTACTATAATTGCTGGATCAAATGGTATGAGTATATTTAGTTTTGTAAAATACTGCCAGTACGTCTTTGAAAGTGGTTGTACCATTTTGCATTCCCACCAGTACTGAATGAGCAACCTTGTTGCTGCACATTCTAGTCAGTATTTGGTATTGTCAGTGTTGTGAATTTTATACAGTCTAGTGGGCTTGTAGTGGTATCTCACCATTATTTTAATTTGAAATTTCTTGATGTCCTTTGATGTTGAATATCTTTTGATATGCTTATTTGCCAACTATATATCTTATTTTTTGAGGGGTCTGTTTAGATCTTTTGCCCACTTCTAAATGAGTTGTTTGTCTTCTTACCATCAAGTTTTAAGGCTCTTTATTGGGTATTTTAGGTATCACTCCTTTATGATATATGTGTTTTGCAAATATTTTCTGCCACTCTGTGTCTTGTGTTTTTTTTCTTCGAACAGTGTCCTACCCAGGGCAGAAGTTTTTAATTTAAATGAATTCCAAATTATGCTTTTTTTTCAATGCAGCATCCTTTAGGTGTTGTATCTGAAACATGGCCACCAAATCCAAGGTCACCTAAACTTTCTCCTGTTACATTCTACGAGTTTCATAGTTTTGAGTTTTACATTTAGTTCTATGATCCATTTTGAGTTAATTTTAGGAAAGTATAAGATTTGTGTGTAGGTTCATGTTTTATAAGTCAAATATTTCAAAATTGTCATAAAATAGGAATGATGTATAAAGGTAAAATTGGCAAATAGTACAAAATTATAAAGTCGTCCAAATGAGATTTTAAAATAATGTTTAAACTAAAATCGGGCAGACAAATAAATAACAAAAAAAGGAAAAATCTGACATTTGAGGAAGGAAATGTGATATTCATACATGATGAAGAGAAGTAAAACTACTCAGTTCCTATTATGTTTCCATCTTCTCAGGTAAGATGCATTAGTTTCAGATCAGAAAATATGTAATCAACACTGGTAATGGAAAACTGCATCTGCTGATATGTCAGGAGAATGTAAGAAAGCACTTGGTTTCTCTAGATGTAGTCAAGATTCCTGACCGAAATTAATTACAAAAGAGAGTTCTGAACAATTTTAATAATTACATCACCAAAGCTGCCAATAAGTTTTTACTCATTGTAAAACATATGAAAGGGGTTAGAAGGGTGACTATGGAAAAATGGTCCTTATTTTTCGTCAAAAGGCAATAGCATTTTAGTGACATGTCTCTTGATTTCATTACAATTATAAAATCAATCATTATATAAGTTGTTGACAATTATGAACTGAGATGAATGAGCACTAATTCATTCATTCATTTGAATTTTTGACTAAGCTACTAGACTAATACATCAGGGAAATAGAGCAATAGACGTAATATGTCTGTATTTCATCAGTGTGTCATTGTGTCCTTCTGGAAAAGATGGAAAGATCTGGGCTAACTGATAATAATGTTGGGCTGATCTCTAACTAGTTGAACAACCTCACAGGGACAGTGCTAATTTTGAGTCCTGATGAACCTAGAGTGCATTCACTAATACCATGCAACAGACCTCTCTCCTGTTAATAATATTTACCAGTTATTAAGGAAAATATCGATTGCTTTCAGTTATCATTTGTGTACAACATTAGAATGAGGAGACTTAGTATGTTAAAACCAAAAATACATTTTTGTAGACCAGAACATTAGTTGAATCTAACCAAGTAAAATTTATTACAGATACATATAAAGTCCTACAGTTATATCAAAAATGTTCATTTATACACAACCTGTTTGGAAAACCTGATTTATCTAAAAATTAGACCCTGTTGGTGGGGTGCACATTTTGCTGACTTCACATATTTGAAGGATTCCATAAGTACCAGCAGAGAAAAAGGTCTAGAAGCACAAATAATGCACCCAAAGAAGAAATATTTATCAATTAGAGCTATCCAGACCTGGAATGGGCTACTTTGGATGTCTGTGTGTTCAATAAAACTGCAGGTATTAAAGAAAAAGCTAGAAAACCATCTATTATTATATCAGGAGGAAATTCAGTCATTCAGTGGGGTATTCAATTGGATAATCATTAAGGTCCTTTCTGACTGAAATTGACTGGACAGCATTTTTTAAAGTATGTATTTTTTTGTTGGAAAATGTATTCAGAGTACTTTGAAATGCATATTAATAGTATGTAAAATCTTCCCCACTTTGTTCTCATCACTGGCTTCTTATAATCTCCATAGTTGCATATTAACCACACACTAGTATAGTCAGACAAAATCAATTTCCTGCTGTTCTCCGATAGAGGAAAAATACGTTATTAATTTTTGAATATTCCTTCCTTGCCACTTCCAGCTTCTGGTAACTTTACATGTTCTTTGGCTTGTGGTTATATCACTTCAATATTTGCCTCCATCTTTACATTTCTTTGTCCCTTCCTCTGTCGTCTATTTTTCTGTCCGTCTCAAATCTCTTCGTTTCTTTGTAAGGACATTTTTGATTGGATTTGGGGTCCACCTAGATAATCCAGGATAATCTCATCTCAAGATTTTGGGTTTGATTACATTTTAAAGATTCTATTTTCCAAATAAAGTAACATTCAGTTTGCACAGTACACAGGGAATGTCCAAATAACAAAAAAATGGTTAAATGATTTATATGTAGCCAACACAAGTGCAATGGCCTTCAGATTACTGGATGCCCATGTGACTTCATGGTCTTCCAGTTTGTGACACAGTGATCAACATATAATATATTATTAGAATTGACTGAGGAAATTACCAGTGATAAGTCTGTATTACTGGAATGGTGAGACCAAAGAACACCCTTTTTCATGAAAATTTTTTCCCTTTCCTGTCAGAAAAATCTAATAAAGTCAGTTGTTTTGAGATAATCAGTAACTAGGGTCTACATGTATTCATGTAACAAATGGGTTAGTCCAGGAATAAAGTGAAAGATGATATGTGGGTGAGAGTGGGAGAAAGGAATGCATGAACGAAGGAGACCTGAAGCTTCTATTTAATGTTTATTCAAACTACATGAAAAGATGCTGCCCTCCTCGTTGCTTCACATTTAATTGAAACAGTTGTCACGACATTATCTTGCAAGGACTCACTATTTGCCTTAATGAACCATTTTCACATCTTTGCCATTAAGATACTAGACACGATTTAGATTCTGTCAATGAGATACCAGGAAGAGACTTAGAAAGCAGAAGAGGAAAAGAAGTCATTTGTCTTTATTACGAGAGACAGCAATTGTTGATACTGGGTTCACCAGACATGACTAATTGTCACAGTCAGCCAGACTTCTTTCTCCGTAAGTCACATATGTCAGAGCTGCAGGGAAAGTGTGACATTTGCAGTTGTTTCCTCACTTTCCTTACCACAGTTGCTGTCCTGAATCTGAAAGCTGCTCGTGCTCTACACCTGACTTCCAAGCCTTGCAATGGCTTAAAGCATTTAATTCCTTGCATTAAATTCCTTTGGGAAGAAATACCTAGAATGACTTCCATGCCCCATAGCATATGTTGATATAGTCTTAATATTATAATATTTGAGGAAATAACTAATTCTAGCAAACATAATTAATCCAATTATATTTTCTTTGGTGAATTATTCAATTCAGCAAGTACATGTGCATTTATTATTTTTTAAACTTTATCCTCAAATGGAATGGGGATATATGAACCCTTGCATCAGCTTATGGTAGGGTGCGTTTCAACTACCAACAATTATTTATTGGCAGTTTACAGGCATGCGTCTGAAATATTGGAGGTTTGGTTGCAGACCACCACTGTAAAGCACATATTGCAATAAAGTGAGTCAAAGAAAATCTTTGGTTTCCCAGTACGTATAAAAGTTATGTTTACACTATACTGTAGTCTATTAAGTGTACAATAGCATTACGTGTTTAAGAAAAATGGTATACATATCTGAATTACAGAATAATGCTGTTGGGAAAATGGTAGCCATAGACTTGCCTGATGCAGGGTTGTCACAAAACTTTATTATGTAAAAAACACAATATCTACAAAGAACATTAAAACACAGTACAGCTGAGGTATGCCTGTACTATCTTCTGAACACTGTGCTATGTCCTGGTGTTTTAAGAATATTGTATAACATGGCTTATGCCTACAATCAGAAACTGCAATCAGTTAGAAATTGCAACCCTTGGTCTTTGGCAACCAAGGCTTCTTTTGTAACAAAGACACTTGGATTAGGTAAAAGATTGTCTTCTTTACTCCCACATCATAGTCTGTCATATTATAATTAGAATTGATTATATTATAAACTTTACCATGTACTTAATAATCATAATTTCCTTCTATGTACAACAATCTCCATTTCTTTGCAGAGTTACAAAGATGAATACATTATGGCCCATTTTCCAATGTGGTCACAGTGTAGTGGCGAGGGCAGGGATAGGCATGACAAATCATAATAAGTTTAGACTATGATGCATTCAGCATAGAAGTATACAAAATACTATGATAGTCTAAGCAAAGGGTTTTGTTCTTCATTGAGTTGAATAAACCTTGACATAGGAATAGAAATGTTGTCTGTCCTTAATTTGAATTCAACCAAGGCTAATTCAAAGAGGAAGAAGAACATTTTGGACAAATGGAACAGCTAGAAAATGATATAAATGAATCGAAATAAAAGGGCTATTAAGTAATCAAAAATATTTCATCATATCGGAGTATAAATTGTATGTTATCAGGGTGAGTTTGAACTTCATTATCTAGGCAATCAGGAGCCAACAGAAGAGAGTTAGCCGTGGGGCAAATGATCAAAGTTGGATTTAGAGAAAACTTCAGTGCTAATGGGAATTATGGAATAGAGGGGAGAAAAATAGATGTCCTGAAAACTCCAATGTCCTTCTTTTGCTTTGTCTTTAATACATATTCTGCAAAGGTGACGTTGCCTCACTAGTATAATTGCTGTCGTGTAAGTGCCTGGCATCAAGCTTATTGATTGTAATGTGTCTGATATGAAGCTTTGGATTGCCAGGGCATCCATTTCAAAAACATCCATCTCAAATAAACATATTGTCAGCTATATGTCACAGCTACTGGTGAAACAACTAGATAAGAAACCAGGCTGCCCCACACATGAGGTTTCCCTTTTAGAAAACCCTGAGTAACCTACCACTTGAATGACTTTGTGTTTTCCTTCCCATGCCCTAATTCCTACTCTGATGCTTGAAATACTCCAATAGAGTGAACCTGTGAAGCCTTAGGCATCCCTCTATTGGACCCCAATAATGGCAGAGACCCAGGCTGGTGTCTTCTTTCTCTCTTTCTCCCCTTGTGACTTTGCTCTGTGGCCCTTGGGCTTGCCACGTACACTCCAGGACATGTGAGTAATAGATCTCTTTTTTTCCCCAAAAAAAATTCCCTGATAGTTTTTTGTTTTTGGTTTTTTGTTGTTGTTTTTACTTAATTTAAATTTATTTATTATTTTTTTCTTTTTCGTTGAAGCCTAGTCAGTTTACAATGTTGTGTCAATTTCTGATCTATAGCTTAATGTTTCAGTCATACATATACATGCATAGATTCGTTTCCATATTCTTTTTCATTATAGAGTACCACAAGATACTGAATATAGTTCCTTGTGCTATACAGAAGACACTTGTTGTTTATTTTTGCTGATGTGCATCATACAATCATAATAGGAACCTTAAGGGCCTGTCTAGCCATGAGATTGGCTCTGGTTGGAAAAATGTTTGTGGAGGATCTCACAAATACGATGGGCCCAGGAGAGCACATCAGCCATTCCTAGCCGGTAACACCACTATTGATAGGCTGAGAGCGACACAAAACAACTGGCTTATAACAAAGATGAGTTACTTAGCAACTGAAGTTCCACAGACAAGAGCCAAAAGCCAATCTTTCAAAAGTACAGGTTTTGGAATTCTGTGTATAATAAGAAATACTGATGTATGACTTATGAATTCATATATTGTTAGGTATCTTAATTTATTATAGTTTTAAGGTTTTTGTTTTCTTCAAAAAGCATGCCCATAATTTGGATAGTTGGTCTAAATTATATCCTTTGTATACTTTGTCTAATGATATCATTGATCAATTTTCACTTCTTTAATCAATTTGTCCTAGTATTGAATCCCCAGTAAGCTGTAAGAACTGAGAAATCCTTCAAGCTAAAGTCAAGCATTAGAGATAGGATCTCAAACCTAAAATGGTTTACAACAAACCATTTTATATTTAAGAACATTGCTGTAAAAGTGTATACACTATTGTCTAATCCAGTCAAAGATTGTTCATTATCTACATTTCTCCAAGTTTTAAAGGACAAATATAACTTCTCTGATTTTTTTTCCTTATTATTCTTTCTTTTACTCTCTCTTCTGTCATTGAACACATTTTTGCTGAAACCCAAGGTACAAAAGATGCACTTTAAATTCAAATATATAAGTTATAATTAGGCTCAGGACTTGATTTTTTTTTTTAGTGAAAATACTGGTGTTACAGTATAGTTCAGATTTGCCCTTTTGGATACAGATGTTAAGATCACATCTTACTAGGTCTTGTGCCTTTTTTTTTTAGTCACCTTCAAGAAACAGAAAACAATTCAGTTATTTAATCGTTGTATCTTTTTGCTTAGTAGAGTAATGGGATCATCATATTATTTCTCTGCTTTTATTAGCCATCTCCTTGTGTTCTTTTATTACTGATAGAATGACAAGGTTGAAAATAATGCCTTTTGTTCAGTACTTCTGAGTGCCATATTTTGAATGCCATATTTTTTTAACCAAACTAAACAGTATTCTTAACATTTATTGTATTCCAAAAACAGGAAAAACACGCATAGGGAACTAGTTGAAGAGTTCTACTTTCTCAAATTACACTTGGATTGACTAGTGAGTAAAAAACCATGTTCTTGGCTCACTGAGTTTTAATTCACCATCAGAGTTACCTCCAGAGAACTGCATTTCTCCATCTAGGGAGACTCTTTTCTGCTTGTCATTCTTAATTGAGAGCAGCAGCCCAAGTAACAGAACAGTACAAAGACCATCAGTAAAAATGTCACATCAAAATGAATTAAAGTAAATGGATTTGCTAGCTATCAGTGCGTCTGTCAGGACATTACCAATCTTGACTATCACATATGTATGAACTGTTTATCATTGTTGATTTTTCCTGCTGCAGTGTGTACACCAACAATTATAGCAATTCCCTATACAATGTAAAATCATTTGTCATAAAAGTATAATAAAAATTGTGTGATACTAGTGCAAATATAAGCATACAGATTAATTGAACAAAACAGCAATTATAGAAGGACAAAGAGAAGTTAATTATTTAGCATATGATAAGTAGAGCATATCAAATTAGAACTAAAAAGAGTTACAATTCAGTCAAGTATGTTAGAATAAATAGTGGTTTAGGAAATACATACATATAATTTCTGTATCTATATGTTTACTTTATATTTTTTACTTCAATAGATATTATATGGACTAAAGCAGTGGTTTAAAGCCAGGAGACACATGTCAGAATAATTTTTCCAGCTCTCTCAACATATGCATTACAGCTGTGTTCACTTGAACAAAAAAAATTGGAATAAACTAAAATATCCAAAGCAGAAGATGTTATAGATTGATACATCAAATCCAAGGACTTTTATGCATAAGACATGAGAATAACATCTCAATTTATTGACATGAAAATCATTATAATATAATACTGAGAAAATTAACCAGAACACATAATTGCATGTATAGTAAACCAGGGTTGGGGAGTAAAAGAGAGAGAAGGATTCAAGAAAATACACATTAAAACAATAATTGTTATCTATGGATGTTAGAATTAAAATAGATTTTTCTTATTTCATTTCCTCTTTGTTTCCTTTGCTTATCTGTATTTTCAAATTTGTCTTCCCTTAGCACATATTACTTTTGTGTTAATACATTATCAGAGTTAGAATAAGAGACTGAGTTTTATAATATATATGCATTATATATAATAATTATACATAAATAATGCATCATATATAATTTCTATATTATATATTATAATTTCTATATTGTATCATGTCAGATAATTTACATGTAATTTCTGCATTATATACTATATATATAATTTCTGTAACCAATTCTATTTCACCTAACAGAATTAGTTTTACTGATCTTCTTTTTAGTGTGTCAGCATGATATAAATATAACCTGTCGAAAAGTGAAAATTGAAAAATCCAGTCAACTGTGTCTCTTTTCCACACATTTTTTTCTGTGAACTGAATTAACTGAAAGATTGGGTGACTTATGGAAGTAATAATATAATACACTGAATAGTAAATGAAAAATATATCTATCAAACTATAATCATCATAGTATTTTCAAATTGCAAAAGACTTTGGAAAACAGATAATATAATCCTATCTTCCTAGAGATGAGAAAAGTGAGTAATCAGTAGTCTTTTTGTTTTTAATTTTATGTGAATATTGAACATGTATTTTTCAAAAGACTGCATAAGAAAAATCGGAAAGAACAACAACAAAAAACCATACAATTTATAAAGCAAAACAGTGAAACACCAGAATTATCAACTACCCTATTCTGGTCTTTCTTTCCAGGTCTGTTTAATTTTGGGTTAAACTAGAGTGTCCCTTTGGCGAAGAGGTAAAAATCACGCCCAAGGAGTAACTTGTTTTCCAAAGGAAAGGCTGATCATCTCGTTCTCCATGGCTTCTCCTCATTCTTATACTTGTAGAAAAATTTCTGAGTCTCATAGAAAAATTCTCTTCACTGGTAGGGTGGTCAGATTTCCAGCAAATTCAGCCCTCAAGCAATTCACCTGGAATTCAGGCAAAGGAAAAAGAGAAAAAGATCCACAAATTCCAAAATCTTGTTGCAAGTGGAAGGCTCTATCCCCCCAAAAAAGAAGCAAGCACATTTGTATGAAGCAAGAGGTTGAAATTTCAGTCAGGCAATAGATTGAAAGCAGAATCACCATGACAGCAAAGGTGTGCAGAAGTAGAATATAGAAATACAATCAATATTAAAAATTGCATTGTTATCAATTGATTATCTATTACCCCCAGAATTATTTGCATCCATTTTAGCAACCAAAATGTATGATTATTTAGAAAATTTATTTATATCTGATTTATATTTTTACTAGAGCTTCTTCCATATTATAACTTCTTCATTTTTTCTTTAATCTCTCAGATAATAAATGCATGTCTTTTATTAAGTTTTTATTTTCATAAGTAGGTGGTTAGTTTATTTTCAAATACCTTTTATATTCAGACTTTATTTCTGCTGTCTTCATTCATTAAAACAACTTGATTGGTAGAACTGCATGTGTTCCAAATTTTATGTGCTCAAATTCTGAAAATATTTCTTGCTTCATGTCTTGCACAGAATGTTGCAAAAGAAAAAAAACCTGAGAACAGCCTGGTTCTTATGTTTTTCTGTTTGTATGAAGCAACTCACTTTTCAAAATCAAAATCACAATGAGACATAACCACACACCTCTCAGGATGGCTACTATCAAAAAGATAAGAAATAACAAGTGTTGGCGACTATATGGAAAAAGGGGAACACTTGTGAACTGTTGGTGGGAATATAAATTGGCACAACCTCTATGGAAAACAGTACAAAAGTTTCTCAGAAATTAAAAGTAGGACTACAGTATGGTACATTAATTCCAGGTCTGGTTGTGCATCTGAAGGAAATGAAATTGCTGTTGGAAGAGATATCTGTACTCTCATGTTCATTGAAGCATTGTTAGGTTGTAGACATGACATGGAATCAGCGTTAAGTTTACATTGATGGATGAATGGATAAAGAAAATGTGATTCATCCATAGAGATTATTCATCCATACACAATATATAACATAATAATTTATTAATAATAAATTTTAATTAATTAATATTCATAATTGATGGTATAATAATATACTATATTATTTATATATATAGCAATATTGTTTATCCATAAAAAAGAGACAAATCCTGACATTTGCAACAACATGGATGAACCCTGAAGGCATTATGCTATGTGAAATAAGTTACACAAAGATAGGTAAATACTGTATGATCTCACTTAGATGTGGAAACTAAACAAACAACAACTGAAAAAGCCCTAAACTCATAGATACGGGGTACAGATTGGTGGTTGCCAGAGGTGGGGGTGAGAGTCCTGGGCCAAATAGGTGAAGATTGCCAAAAGGTACAAACTTCTAGCTATGAGATAAAGAATTCCTGGGGCTGTGCTATACAGTATAGTGACTATGGTTAGCAATGCTGTATTGTTTACCAGAAAGTTGCTAAAAGAGTAGATCTTAAATTTCTTATCACAATAAACAACTGTAACTGTATATGCTTATGGATGTTAACTAAACTAATGTTGTAATCATTTCACAATATATCCATATGTAAAATTATTGTGTGCACCTAAAACTAACACGATGTTGTATGTCAGTTATATCTCAATTTAAAAAAAAATAGGTTTTAAATCAAGAAAAGAACCTGTCAGTTAATTTTCTTATTTTCCGTTTTCTGAAAAAAGTGAACACCAAATACAACTACACATTTTCTCATTTTTTCCTTCTTTTATTTCCTCTCTTGCAGGATTCCAGTTTATATTTTTATCATTGCTGATTCCATTGCAAATTATGATAAAGCATCCTCAAGTCCTTTGGGGAATAAGTGTAGTATAAATCCCAATTAAGTAAAGTAAAATGCTCGAATACATTTTCATTTATCCTTACCAAAAATAATGATGACTCCATCTCGAAAGTTTGTAAAATTTACCTTTTTTTTTTTTGCTGTGATGAACAAATTTCTTCCGTCTTCATTGAATTAGAATAATTGCTGTAAAATTTGCAGTCGTCACTTCAATTTTGTTTTAAAGATTTATTAGTACTAATGGGTACTTCTCTAGATTTGTCGAGGAGTATTAGAGTTTTTGTCAGTCTGCTCATGTGACCCTAATTCTCCTGTTGTTACCCAACTTGAAAGACATCTTAAACTCAATCATGACTCTGAGTTAAAGCTCTAGGAGGAGTGACTGTCAGACATTTTCAGTGTTAATATATAGCTGACCCTCTGTATCCATGGCCAACTGGTTCCAGGACCCCTTCCCCGTGGATAGCAAAATCTGTGGATGCTCAAGTCCTTTATATAAAAAGGCATAGTATTTGCGTATAAACTATGCATATCCTCCTGTATACTTTAAATCATCTCTAGATTACTTATAAATGCCTAATACAATGTAAATGTTATGTAAATAGTTGTAAGTACAATATCATTGCTATTTGAATAACTGCCAGTGCACAGCCAATTCAAGTTTTGCTTTTTGGAAATTTCTGGATTTTCTTTTAAACATTTTCAAGCCATGGTCAGTTGAATCTGCAGATGTCAAACCTGTGGATACGGAGGGCAGACTGTATAAACATCTTTTGGCACAATTGCCTATAAAGATTTTTCTGGCAGCCAAGTGTTACTCGTATTTCACTCGAAAGGCACGACTGTCATAGACTCGGAAGAATAACAGGTTGCATGAATATCTGCAACAGACTGTTTCTTTTTATTTGTCTTTTTATATTGTTAGCTTCTTTCCTAACTACTGATGATAGTGTGGCATAAAACAGGGTTTTTAGAGCTTTTTCTAAGTAACTGAAATGTTTTCTTTTCCTCTCAGATAAAGTGATTTTTAAAAACTCCCAGAAATAACCCAGATTTAAATACTCCCCTGTGTTTTGAAAACTCCAAAAGGAGACATATCTTTCAGTAAAGCAGTGTTTATAGTGTCATTAAGAAGACCTTTCACCTTCATATAGGTCATTTTGTGCAAATATCGATTCCACTAGCCTAAGCGTTTTATATAATTATTATCAAGAGAAACCTACAAGTTATCTGCAACAATTTTCTAGAATTCAATCTAACATATGATTCTAAAGGTGAAAAACAGCACAAAAAATCAAAAGGCATTTAGCTGGGCCTTCTGGTTTATTTATTGCAAAATATTTTTGAATGCTGGTGAAGTAATCCTAATTCGAAAACAAACAAACTAGGGTGTAGCCTTTAGCCACTGAGAGGTGATGATCATTTTCTTCAGGGAAGGATTGATGCAGAGATTTGAATCCTGTTTTGATCAGCTGCATGTGTGAATCATCAACTCATTACAGTTACATATGCCTAGCGAGGGAAAGTGTTTTTATTTTCAGTTTCTATTCATGTAAGGCTCAAACTGAGAATTTCCTGTCATATTATCTTCATTATTAGTACTATACACCTTCCCCACTGCAACAGAAAGTATTTTATCTTAGGAGGTATTTTTAGCTTTTGAAGTTTAAAGGTTGACTTTGGAAAGAAGGTACTGTACTGAGGCTTTGGTAGTACTTAGAATTCACTATTGTTAGGTTGAGACTAATTCTCTGATTTGATGTTGCTAGTCTAAATCTGCCTGATGCCAGTTAGTGTCTGTCTGTCTGATGATGTGTCAGAGTTGATAATTAAGCCCATTATAAAAGACAGAAAGCATTAAAAATATATCAATATTATTAAAGTCCAGAAACTGAACATATGTCATGATAATGTGTATTCCATACATCCTAATCTGTATAAGTCCAAGGGAGGATGGATGATGGGAACTTGGTGCAAAAATATACGAGTTAATGAATTTTAATTGTATTGTTGGTGATGGATGAAGTCTGTTACCAGGTGTTTCATAATAGTATAGATAATGCAGAAACTGAAAAGGGATTCCGGTTTAATTACATATTTTCTGTGTGGCTTTACTAATGAATTTAATTGGCTTCCGGGAGATACACACAACTGAGATGTCAAAAAGCTATTTTAGCTTCCCAAACCAGAGTAGAATGACATTTAGTGTATACGTAAATGTTGGAACAAATGTAGAGGCTTTTTCTACTTCATACCAGTATTGGGGGTTCTATGCATATTAAATTTTCACCAAGATTTGGGCAACAAAGGATTATTTTTTTCCTACCCTCTTAAGTATTGTTTACGCATGAGGCTTGAGGGAGTATTGATGTTTTCTGGGTTAGACTTTGTATGAGAGATGATTACTGAAAATCTGAAAGATTGATTTTTAAAAATTCAGTGGATAGAAACAGCAAGCAAGATTCAGTGATCTTTTTTACATGCAAAAAAATATTACCACATTTGAGATGTAGAGAGTACCTGCTTTTCTGTGACACGACACCTGGGTTGAAAGGGTCCTTTGACCGATCTGCTTTTCTTTGGATTCAAACACATCCTCAGTACCCTTTGCCCGCAAACGCAATTATTGAAACACTGACCCATTTTTGTATCAGTATAACACTGCAGTTTTTTACAAAGCAAGCCCACTCACTCTGTGATAGAAATGTTGAGAATGGAAACCTGGCTTGGCTAAGACTTGTCTAATGCAATCTCCTTTAGTATGCACATCACATCCTGCCAGCTATACTGCAGGGAGCAAGCAGTTATCACACAAACATGCATCCTCCGAGCCAGGATAAACACCCCCTTACTCTCCATCTAAAGTAGTTTTCTTGAACGAAGAGAAAATAAACAGAGACAAAAAAAAAAGAGAGAGAGAGAGAGTGAGGAAATGGGGGAATGAAATAATCCCTTTCTAATAAGGCAACGACTAATAGAACTTTTTTTCTTATTTTTTCTTACCATTTTCTACTAGGGAAAAAAAAAAGTGTTATCTCAGCCATTAAGTGGAAGCGCCAACGACTAGGGTTCCAAGCTGTGAAAGGAAGTAACAACTTGTACCAGGTAGGAAGTCCTTTCTGACTCCTCTTTAATTTTTCTAAACCATGATTACTCTGTTAAAATCCTAGAGCTGACTTCGAGAGATCTGGTGTTTGCCATCTACCTTTTCCCGAATGAAAAAGCCTTTGGTGAAACTTCATTACTGATGACCTTCAGGATATTTATTGGAAAGGAGAGGAGATAGGGCAGTAAAAGGAGGTGGTGTCTACTTGTATTTCCTTGAGCAGAGGTGTGTGGAGCATTAGGATGCAGCTGACAAAACTGCAGCTGTTGCCTATCTATGAACTCGTGTCCCAAATTAGTAAAAAATTAGCTGTTTTGTAATTATAGAAACAGCTGCTCTGCTTATTTAGAAACACTGTTGCAATAGCTTTTATAAAACGTATTCCCATATGTTTTACTCTGTTCAGGAGGTGAAAGTGGCTTAGGGTACTCGAAGATACGCTGTAAGTTAACATATTGTCTGTTTTCTGAACACTTTACGCGTATTTCATTCATAGTTTTTCAGCACTGAGTTTCCTTGGTGGCAGGTGTTTCTCTTATGAAAGATTGACGTCTTTCCCATTTTCTAAGGTATACATTTAACAGTATATGCTTTTAAATTTCCTTTACGTATTGGGATTTGAGTTTGGAAAACATTCTTGAATTTATTCACTTTACAGTGCTTCATTTTTTAAATTCTTAGTAAACAATTGACAAATTCTTAGTTTGATATTCATTTTTTTCTCAGCTCTCCTCTTATTTCTCATATTTAATTCAATTTATATACTTAACTTTCACTCAAGCCCTCACTTTGTGTTTTAGGTTTAGGTTCGTAAGTGAATTTTCAGTCTACATTTATTTAAATGGAAGTAATTTAGTCTTTATTTTAATTTTTGGTGCCTTAAAATACATATATGCAAATATCAGCTGTTTGGCATTCTTCTTAAAAGTTAGTTTTTTGAGATTATGTTTCAAGTCATTTCCAAAATCAGAGTGCTTAATTTTTAGGTAAATATTTGAATGGCTCATAGAAGACCTCAAAAACCATAATATTTCTGTGTTTTCAATTTATGATTAGGAAAAATGGAGTCTTTGCAGAAGATTTGGCATATTTAAAATGATTACACCTAAATAATACTTAAAAATCATTTACAAGTCTAATGATTTTCAGTTTCCTAATACATATTAATACTGATATTTTGATACTTTAGTCAAAATCTTGTTAAGTTAGTAAACATTAGTAATTAATTTCAGGAGTTAATAATTACTAGGCACCTATGATAGGTGAAAATTGTGTATTTTATAAATGCTTTTCACTTATATAATTTAACAGCCAATCTATTATAAATTCTATGATCTAACATTGAATGACTAATACATATCTATATCAAAGAAGGACAATTAGCAAATTTTTGAATCCTGGTCTAGTGAAATAATGAGTTTACATGAGTAAAATTCTATTCTTCAGTTACAGGCATAATTATATGAAAATACTGACTGATCCTCAGAACCTTTTGAGAAATATAGGAGTGTAAAATTCTAAAATGTACATTATGATCTGCCATTTATTTTTCTAAATAAGACAATTGAATTTAATGATCTAATTGATTTCCTAATTCTTTCTTTTGTCCAGATATCTGTTTGGACCTGAACATTAATTATGATACATTTATGTATTTGTTTCCCATTAATTAATTAATTTACTAAGTCTACACCACTGAAACAATTCGCTAGTGAAAAATAGGTCCCCATTAACCCAATACTTTTAAATAGCCTTTTGTAAATTCTTAATTTTAAATAACAATAACAGTAACACTATCATGTATGCAAGAGAAAAAAGTGAGGAATGTTACCATTTCTGCTGTTTATGAATGGAATTTGCATTCTACTTATTTTGCTAAAATATATATTTCATAATTGTTAATAACATCCATGCAGGCAAGTCAGATTTTTTTCTCTCTTTGCCATTATATAAAATGACGTAGTTCTGAACAAGATGTAACTTTGGGGGAGAGTCAATGAGTTTTGACTGCCCTGTAGAGCCCAAAGTACCATTACTGCTTGTGAGTGAGAGTCAATGTTCAAACTAGGATTTTATGCTTCCTCTCACAATGAGTGACTATTTTATGTTAAAATGTCTTTGAATTGAGCTTAACAGATCCCTGTTTTCAAAAGTGGGCTCTCAAACACAATCCTCATAGCTTACCTAAGTCCTAATATGAAACATATAATAGTAAATGAATGTATTATTATGAATAATCCATCTTAAACAGTCTAACTTTGTGTTTGGAGATGTGACCAACTGTTTTGATCAATACATTAGTATAGAGAGATTTATATTATATAGAGAGAAGGGTAATCCATTTAATGTGTGACTGAAGAACGAAATAATTGTATTTTATGATAGCACTATGAAGTAAGATTTTTGTTTTTATATTTGTCTTTGCAATTCAAGGGATAAGAGCCAGTGTTTTGGTATGCACATTAACTTCTGTGCATACATAGACTTATGTGAAAGCATACAACTTTTAAAATACATTTAGGCTATCATCTCCAAGAAACCAGTCATTACAAGCAATTAACCATTAGTTTGTTAGTTTATCATGACCTGTTACTGCTTTCAACACAGTGACTGCTAAATAAAGCAGCAGAATTCCATAGAGATGGCTATTGGAATTGAATTATCCATGTGATATCATCCTTGTCCCCTAGTAAGAATAAATACACTTACAGAATTTTAAGATTTTAAATGTAAAAATTAAAAGCTTGCAAATAAGCACCTCATATTTTGTGTATTTAAAGGTGACAGAACCTAGCATATGTGTGTAATAAAAAGATATATCTCACATGAATCTGTTTTCTTGCTCTTGGACTCATCTGAGCACTGTTCATTGATTCATTTTTGATTATCTGCATTAGTGAAAGGTAGTGACGGGTCAGATAAAACTGAATGATGGATGTCATTAGATCACATTAAATTTGGCTCTGGAAAAGACTTCTTCCACTCAAATATAGATTCTGGGAATTTACAACAATGTGGTCCAAAAAACTAATCTCACACAGGGAAAAAAAAAGGAATGCCTGTTCTGTTCTTTGCTCAGCCTCTTCTCTTACCCTTTCCTTTATGCTGCGCCCAATTTCACATCCCTCACAAGAGAATCTCACAACTTGGAGAGACTACCACAGGTACCATGCTTTAATCGCCATTACAACTCTGTCTGCTGGTCATTTAACCTCAGCTATAACATTTCAACTAATAAGGGTCATTATCTCCCTTTAGACTCCTTTGAACTCTGACTATAAGTCAGTTCTTCTCTATCGAACGAAGTCAGATTGCATAGCTTATTTCTTAAGTGCTTTGGTTCTAGAATCAGAAAAACCTAGTTATGAGTATTAAGTCTCAAAGCTGGACAGATTGCTTATTCTTTGCGAGCTTGATTCCATATATACAAAATGGGAATAATAATAATAATATTACTTCCTAGTGTGGTGACAATTCAGCGAGCTAATTTACTCACAAATGCTAAGCGCAGTGACTTGAAAATAGTAACCATGGAATAAATGTTACTTATTTTTATTATTAACTCTCACCTACTAATCCTAGTTCTACCTCTCAAATTGTAGCAAAGTTAACAAAATCCTGAATGAAATAGTGTATAAAAAATGTCAAGAAAAATTTGAAATTGTTTGGTCTTCAGAGTGTTCACAGTAGAGATAATCTAACTTTTTCTGCATGCAGTCAAAAGTCAAGGATATATATTTTTATGTGTGTGTATTTGTGTACATAACCATATACACAAAGGCACTCACAAATTCCAGAACCAGATGGTAGAAAAAAGTGAAAAAGTGAAGAGAAGATACCATCCCATGCCTAAGAATTTTGGTCTTCTTTACCATTAACTTACTGTGAAATCGCTAAATACCTAAGTTCATCCTTATCTTCACTCCATTTCCTAGAAGTCTAGGTTCCCTGGGCAAATGATCAATTTTGTATTCTTCATTACTAATCTGATATATACATTCAAATTGAAGTTTAAGTGAGTTATAAAGCCTACATAGTATTTGCAGTTTTAACAGGGATTTTTAAGGACTCAGTCCCAATGTGTGTGGATAAGTGTGACGACTGTAGATCTGAAGGTAGGGCAGTGGAAGAGGTTTGTGAGAGCTGTAAGAAATTTTTCAAGTCATGCCATATAAACAATGGACCAGGACAGTTATGTTGTCACAGACATCTATTTTATCTATAGGTTTGTCATCTTAATTTAGTACATTAAATTGCTAAAGTAACATATAGTAAGATAAAGGGAATGCTAGTATATTTCTTATCTATTAAACAATTGGAAATATTCACAAGAAGATCATCAAGGTTTGTTTTGTTTTAATGTTCTGGATGATAGATATTTTGGAATTTTGAGGACTGATATGAAACTTACAGGGAGATTCAATGGCTTATGTTTTGGTAGGTATGTCTATGTCTAACATATGCCATTCTGTTGTCTGTTTTAATGTCATCAAAATGAGCAGAAAAATAGAATAATGCCATTTGGGGGACTTATTTTGCTGTTTAAAAAAAAGCATGTAATATGAGATAAAAATATTTTCAGTAGCTCAAGGTTTTTGCATGTAGGGTTAGCCAACAAAGGTGTGATG
This sequence comes from Camelus ferus, assembly GCF_009834535.1. Classification (NCBI taxonomy): domain Eukaryota; kingdom Metazoa; phylum Chordata; class Mammalia; order Artiodactyla; family Camelidae; genus Camelus; species Camelus ferus. Next base: position 97,912,355 of record NC_045732.1, on the reverse strand, counting down.
AAGAACTCCACCAGGCCGAATGGACTTTATCAAAATCTATTTTATTGGCCAATAGAAAGTAAAAAAGTGGAATTAGGTTTATCTTTGAGGATCCCCAAATTGAGAACATGAAGCGAGTTTCACTTCTTTGAAATGGAAAGTAAAAGAGAAATGTGAAAAAAGTGATGTAAGACTAGAGATACCTTGAGAATATTATTGTTATTATTATTAACATTATATTAACATATATTAACTTATATGTTACCTGATTCTCTTTTTAAAGTAAATAGATGCAATAGAAGTCCTTATGCATCTTGCAGATGAAGAAGTAAGATGTCTTTTCAGTATTATTTCATGTGCATTTATGAAAAAGGCTATTTATTTATTGAATGGAATTGTTCTTTCAAATTTGCTCTTGGAGAGAACTTGACAGCTTCAAGACTTCTGGTAGATTTTCTTCCATTAATTAAATGATCTGTACCTCTACATGCAGCATGTATGCTGGTTAATTTCCCTAAGCATGTTATGCTTTTCATAATGAAGCCACTCAGTTTATCTACCAAATTCAGTGTAACTTTTCAATGCATTATAATTTTAAACATTATTCAAACAAACATGAAGATACATTAAAATAAATATCTTGAAAATATTCTCTAAATTTCAATTGGCTAGAATTTTTCAAGTTATCTTACATACATACTGAAATGAGATATCTTCTAGTCAATATCAGATTATGCAACAGAAATTGAGCAATAGAGGTTGTCCTGCTAGGTTCCCCATGTTTGAAGAATTATATATTGTTCCTCATGTATATTAAACTGTCTCTTTGATACTAACACAAGTTACATGTACAGTGTAAGAAGGAAGCAAAGCCCTCAAAAAGTCAAGTATTTCAGGCAAATTTACCAAGATAAATAATCACATTTCTCTATAACACCCTCTTCAACATTTTGGATTTAAGTACAAAGTAGGTTTGCCCCATATAGGTTAAATATTGCCTTTATCTATGTGTTAAATGTGAAGCTGGGTTTAAAATAGGGTATATTACTGAGAATCAGGAATCGAGTTCTAACTTGTCTGCTTCCTCATCCTGAAGGTAACATTGTATTTCACTAATATAACAGTAACAGTTATGTTAATATAAATAGCAACTTGCTCTTCCCCATGGTCACAATTCTTATTCAAGAAGGATTAAAGGAGACTGCTTTGAGTTTTCATATTACTTGTATGTGTAATAGAGAAGGGTCCCATACTACATCTTAAATGAGACCTAGGAGAGAAATTAATTGGGCTGGCTGAGTTCCTGTCTTAAAAATAGATGGAAATACACACTCAAAGAAAGATTCATATCAATGACATATTTTCATGTAAAAAGCCCCCATGTTTTAAGTTTTTGTCAGTCAAAGAAAGAAATGACATTAGAATATTGTTTAAATGAGTAATAACTTTAACATTAATTATTTGTAACCCCTCAATGATACAATTATATTGTTGTGAAAGTAAATGTAGGGCTATTTTTCTGCACACTAATCTATAGAGGGTCTGAAGAATATTTGATGTTCAAAGAAGAATGCATTATTCATCACTGGTTTTTATACAGTTCCATTTTTACTGAAATATAGTCCGTTTACAATACTGCATCAATTTCTGGCGTACAGCATAATGTTTCAGGCATACATACACGAACATATATTCCTTTTCATATTCTTTTTCATTATAGGTTACTACAAGGTATGGAATATAGTTGCCTGTGCTAATCAGTATAAACTTGTTGTTTATCTATTTTATATATAGTAGTTTGTATCTGCAAATCTCCAACTCACATTTTATCCTTTTCCACCCCCTTTCCCCCCAGTAGCCATGAGTTTGTTTTCTATGTCTGTGAGTCTGTTTCTGTTTTGTAAGTAGGTTCACTTATGTCTTTGTTTTAGACTCCACATATAAGTGACATATTTCCATTTTTGATGATAATCCACTAGCCCTATCACTAGTATGAGTATTTGAAATGTAATGTTATAAAAATTGACAAAGATAGGGTGGCTGCAATTTTTAAAATAGGAAAGTAATAAATGCTGGAAAGGATGGAGATATTGGAACCTTCATACATTGCTGGTAAATCCTCAAACAGTTAAACACAATTGACTCAGCAATTCCACTCCTCCATATATATGTTGCTGTCTTAATCCCCGTTACCTCAGATTGTGACCTTACTTGGAGAAATAGTCTGTACAGAGGTAACCAAGTTAAAGTGAGGTAATTAGGGTGGACCCTAACCCAATATGACTGGTACCCTTATAAGAAGGAGAAACTTGAACATGGACATGCACTTAGGGAAAATGACATATGAAGATGAAGGCAGAGATAAGGGTGACTAAGGAATGCCAAAGATTACCAGAAAACCACCAGAAACTAGAGAATATTTGTGGATTAGATTTTTCTATTTTCGAAAGGAACCAACACCGATGACACTTTCATCTCTCAATTCTAGCCTCCAAAACTTACAAGACGAAAAATTTTTGTTGCTTAAGCCATCTGGTTTGTAGTACTTTGTTACACTTGAGCAGCCCTAGAAAACTCATGTAGTACCCCAAAATTAAAAACATGTATAAAGAAAAGTTTGCACAGGAATGTTCATAGCATTCCTATTTACCATAACCAAAAGACAGAAACAATTTAAAATGTCCATAAACTGACGAATGGATTTTAAAAATTGTGGTATTTCTAGGTAATAGAATATTATTCACTCATAGGAAAGAGTGAAATATGGATACATGCTACAACATGGATAAACCTTAAAAGCATTATAATGTTAAGTGAAGGAATCCAGACAGGAAAGGCCATATGTATGATTCCATTTGTATGAAATATCCAAATAGGCAAATCCGTAGAGACAGAAGGCGAATTAGTGACCACCAAGGTTGAAGGGAGAGATAAATGGAAAATGACTGCTTAATGGGTATATATTTTGGGGGGAGGAGGAGGGATGATAAAAATATTCTGAAGTTAGATAGTAGTGACAGTTATACAACATTGTGAAGGTACTGAAAGCCTCTTGAATTTTACACGTTAAAATGGTGAATAACAAAATAGACAGCTTTATATATCAGGCATGGGAATTTGAATTCCATTGTTTTTCTAAGAGAAAGGGAAGAACATAGATATTGCAATTTGAAAATCAAAGTTTTAGTGCTGCCATGTGGGAGAAAATCATCCTTTTACTAGTAAACTGAGACAATTTTATATGAGAGCCTTTGAAGAAAAACACTGAATCCCCTAGTGACGTTTTTTACCATCACTTCATCTTAAGAGCAATTTAAAAAGAGAAGTATGAAAAATTATGTCTGTATCTTTCTCATTTCAGTTTACTAAGTTAATATTATTTATGACCTTTTTTGTGAGATGGCCTCTGTTTTCTATATAATATTTATGCCAGATAATTTATTTTATAGCTCAGATGAGTCATAGGAAAGTAAAATGTAACAATTTTTTATTATTATACCTAATTGCTGGGCCCTTAGATACTCTTGCCTGAAAATGACTCTATTCAAAATCCAATTCTTGTCCATGATATAGAAATACTGTTGACTGTCAGGAAGTTTTTTGAGTTAGTCAACTCCTATAGTGTATCTAATTTTTGATTAAAGTAAGGCTTCCCTTAACCAAAGTGTACATATATAAAATTTATCAGAAAAGCTACCACACACTACCATATTTTATTATTCATGCTTTGCTTGAACACTTCCAGTGCAGAGGAGCTCATTAGCTCTTAGGAAAAAAAAAATTTTTGATAGTTTGGGTATTAGAAAATTTTACTTTTTATTTAGCTACTTTTTTCCCCCTTAAAATTCTACTAATTTGTCCTAGTTTTGTTGTACAAGATAAAATAGAATAAATGTAATCTTTCATACGTAATTATTTAATTTGTATTTTAATTTGAAAATAATCAGTCATATCGCCTTATAAATTCATTTCTTTGAAGCAGTATCCATAAATGTCTTATATTCACATAAACCAAGTAAGCTGCATGTCCTTTGGTTTCTGCATAGTTAGACTCAAATACCTAGCTTTATTTTCTGTTAAATTTTACATTGTTACATTTGGCCCGTTATATCTTTTTTGATTGTCATCCTGCTGTTCAACATGTGAGCTCTTCTTTCCTTTTTTATATTTTTGACAAATTTGACCATCAAGTTATTAAATGTCCTTGTTCATGTCACTAATAAAAATATTTAATAGAACAGGGCTGACATCAAAATTACTTAAAAATTTATCCAGCTTGATAATGATCCCTTAATCAGATCCTCATGGTTATGGACATTCAACTGCTTGTAACTCTACAAAACTTCCATTTTATTTTTTTCACTTTGCCAACCATTCCAAAATGTTATCATGAAACATTTAGTTCTAATTATTGTTTAAATACAGAAATGAAATAATTTTCATAGAATTAAAATTAAAATTAAAACACTGGTTACTCTCTAATAAAAGCAAATTGAATCAATTTGGGCTGGATAATTTTCTTAAAATGTCAATTTCAGCCTTTCCTTCCCAAAGGCATGCTCTGCTCCACCCCATGTCTGAGAAAATGTGATAATTTATGACAAGTCTTCACAGGAAGGTAGATTTTGGAATTAATCTTCCTGGTCTGAAATCTGGAATGTCTTCTAGAAACATTATCTTGTCCAATGATTTATTTGCATTGGTTCCTTCCCCTCCCAAGTTACTGGTTATTCTGGTCATTGCCAATCACTGGGATTATTTCTCATTTGCTTGGTTCTGTTTCTGCATTGAGTCCCCCACTTGTTTGACCATTTCTCTGAACTTTTTCTTAAGTCCTGCCAGGCCCTTTTTAGTATGGAGCTGAAGATGTGAGCATTTTTCTTATACTTTTATCATCTGGGATATTTTTCAACCAGAATATGTATGTAAGGAACTCAGTTGAACTAGAGAGTTAACTGAGATGTCAGGTATCAGAATATCTAGTTCAAGCAACAAGCCAAAAATTGAAGTAACAATCAAGACTTTAGTCATTTCTATCATTGCATAAACAAGGGGCTAAAATTCGAGAAGATACAGACTCCTTGCATTCCATTTTCCCAAGGAACAGCATGCTGGTAGAAGGTCACGTGGATCAGAACAGATGTGGGGGTCATCTTACTGCTGAGAGAGCATGCATGAGTTTGATAGGGCTGCTGTTACAGATGGAATTGTGTCCACCTTCCCCCACCCGCATTCATATGTTGAAGATCTAACTAACTCTCAGTATCTCAGAATGTGTCTTTATTTGGAAACAGGACCTTTAAAGAAGTGATTAAATTAAAATGAGCTCACACTTCGTGATCCAATATGACTGATGTCCTTATAAGAGATTAGGACACACATACACACAAAGGAAGAACATGTGAAGATACAGGGAGAAGATAGTCATCTATAAGCCAAGGAGAGAGGCACTCAGGGGGAACCAACTCTGCCAACACGTTGATCTGGGGAATCCAGCCTCCAGAATTGTGATAAAATAAATTTCTGTTGTTTAAATCACCCAGTCTGTGTCATTTTGTTATGGCAGTCCTAGCAAATAAATTTAGCCGCCATAACAAAGTACCATAGAATGAGTGTCCTAAACAACAGAAAAGCATTTCCTTGCCATTCGAGAGTTAAGAAGTTTGAGACCAAAGTCTCAGCAGGGGTTGTTTCTCTCTAAGGCCATCTTCCTCTGGTATCTTTACATGGTCTTCCCTCTAGGAGTTTCTTTATCCAAATCTCCTCTTAATGACATCAATCAGATTGGATTAAGGCCCACCCATATGATCTCATCTTATCCAAATTACCTCTTTAAAATCCTTATCTCTGAACAAAGTCACATTCTCAGGTACTAGGGGTTCGAGCATAGACATACGAATTTGAGGGACACTATTTAGCCAGTAACAGATTCTAACGAAAGGCTCTAGCAGTTTTATCAATCCTGGGGCCATGGGGAGCCAACAGGGGAAGGCTAGGAATGGAAAAGCACTTGGTGCTGAGTCAGAGTGTGGGAAAGTGTCTTCAAGGTTTCTCCCCCCTTCCCCTCCCTACTTGAGGAGGCCTTAGCAGAAGGAGCTCTGCCCTTGGCCACCGGAAAGGAGACATAGGAATAGAGGCGACTGGGCTCAAAATGCAAATAAGTGAAGAGCATGACCAGCTAGAGGGGCCTGAGAATTTGACTGCAACACCCTTCAGGGTCTACAATGCTTTGCCTGTGCATCATATCTGTATTGGGGAGGGCAGATTTCCCCCGTTTAAAGCCTGCCAGGTAATTGTCTATGATCAGACTTGAAAAATCACTCGTAAGTTTTTAACCAGGAGCTGGACTCCTCAATATAATTATTTTTAGTAGTCTTTATTCTTTTAAAGCAGTTTCAGGTTCACAACAGAATTGAGCAGAAAATACAGAGTTCGCACATAGCCCTCCCCACCCATATATATATATATACTCCCCTATTCCTCAATATCCCTCATCAGTGTGGCATATTTAGTACAATTAATGAACCAACATGGACATTATTATGAACCAAAGTCCATGGTTTACATTAGGGTTCACTCTTGATGTTGTACATTCTATGGGTTTTGACAAATGCATAATGGCATGTAGCCACCACTGTAGTATCATACAGAATAATTTCATTGCCCTAAAAACCCCTTGTGCTCCATCTATTCATTCCTCCCTCCGTCTCCCCAAACCCCTGGAAACCACGATCTTTTTATTGTTTCTGTAGCTGTGCCTTTTCCAGAATGTCATTTGGTCTGAATCATACAGTTTGTAGCCTTGTCAGACTGGCTTCTTTCATTTAGTAATATTTCTTTTAAGTTTCTTCCATGTCTTTCATGGCTTGATAGCTCTTTTTTTTTTTACTGCACATATATTTTTTAATTTACATATATGTACTGTTCATCATTTCTAAGAACGTTTAGAGCTTTAGCATTTTATCTTACTTATCAAAGGAATAAAGCCAACCACAAAAGAAGAATTAACTCAAAAAGATACATACACCCTGCTATTACCAGCAACATTATTTACAATTGCCAAGATACGGAAGCGTCCTAAGTGCACATCGATAGTTGAATAGATAATGGAGATGCAGTGTGTGTGTGTGTGTGTGTGTGTGTGTGTATGTATGAATACAACTCACCCATAAAAAAGAAGGATATTTTACCGTTTGCAGCCCTTCATTCACTTTTTTTTTCACTTCAAAACCCAGAATTTTATAACTGGCAGAGACATTTCCATTACATCAAAAACAACAAAATACCTAGAGATAAACTTAACCAAGGAGGTTACCTGTACTCTGAAAACTGAAATGACAGAAAGAAATGGAAAGATTTCTTGTGCTCTTGGATTGGAAGAATCAACACTATCAAAATGGCGAAACTACCCAAAGCAATCCACAGATCCAACGCAATCCCCATCAACATACTCACGACATTCCTCACAGAACTGGAACAAACAATTCCAAAATTTATAAGGAACCATGAAAGACCCCAAAGAGCCAAAGCAATCTTTTGTAGGTCTCTTTCTTTTTTTTTTTTCTTTCTTCTTTTTGTTCTCATTTCTTAGGCTTTGATGACTAGAGAAGATTCTTTAACATTTGTTGTAAAGCTGGTTTGGTGGTGCTGAAATCTTTTAGCTTTTGTTTATCTATGAAGCTTTTGATTTCTCCATCGAGTCTGACCAAGAGCCTTGCTGGATAGAGTCTTCTTGGTTGTACGTTTCTCCCTTGCATCACTTTAAATATATCATGCCACAATGTAATTTAACTGTGATCTTTTGGATATTGATGGCAGTTCAAATTAGAACTTAATTCTGGAGGCTCTTTTTGGAATATGCACTACCTTTGTTGGAGATCAGACCTAGAGAGTGAATTGGTCCACCTTCCTCTCTCCCTGCTGGTTGGCTACTGGCATCCCAACATGTCTGGATGCTGTTTTTATGATATAACTGACTTCCAATACAAAGTCCTTATTGTATTAAATAATTAAAACCCAGTAATGCATATATACATATTCTGATATCTTTCTTACAGTTAACATAAAACTCACCTACCCATTGCATGATGCACTTTCTTTCAGATTTTTAGAAAAATAGTGTTGTATTTCATTACCTAAATTTGTTGTCACTTCTTCCAGTTATCATGATTCCTATATTGTAAACTGTACTTTGACAATATCATCTGGGAACTATTTTGGTAAACTGAGATCCTGGATTTCTGTAAAGCAACTATGTGATGTCTTGGAATCAATGCCAAATACTGTAGGATTTAGTTTCTTCTTGCCAGTGTTTGTTCCACAATTTTCAGTCTGATGATCAGTCTTCTAAATAGAGATGTCTGTTATATTAAGATTGATCAGTTTTGTATTATTTCTGTCATTTATTTTTATGACCTCACCCACTCCAAACCAAATCCCTATCTATCTTATTTGTTCTTTTACATGTTCGGAATATAAATATAGTAGACCCCTTTATCCCCCTTAGAATATTTTTAAGAGTCACTTTTTATTTGAAGACTTTTTTTAGACTATGCTAGCAAAAGTATTCCATTCTTATTAGTTTAACATTACGGGAGGGACAGTCTATGTAATTTCAACCAGTTTTTTAGAAACAAACTACTTATCTTTACCTGTGTCATTTATAACTATTTACTTAGAATTATATTTAAGATATTTTAAGTCTTCTTAATCTATATTCACTTTTAAGAGTCAACCCACAGATCGTAAATTTTGCATTCTGCCTCTTTAAAGGCTAAGATACATATTTGACCATGTCCATTTTACCCTTGTTCTCATTGTCTCCCCCAAATACTATTTATTTCAATTTAAGCAACTCATTTTAATTTGATAGTCAGAATTAGGTCCATATTAATAGTTCCCATTGTTATTGTTTTCTATTAACAGTAAATTAAAGGAAGAATTCATCACATAGCTGATTTTAGCCTAGTATGATTTCTTGCAGATATCCAGATTGTTGAAATCTTTTATGATTCTTTATCTTACCCTAGGCTACCTTTCTATATCTGAAACTCATTATCTACTTTTCTATTTCAATGTGTGATCAAGAATGCTAAGCTTATAACTGTGGAATTTGTACATTTCATTCCTAGGATATTTTTAAATTGAAGTATAATTAATTTACAACATTATATTAGTTTCAGGGGTACAACATAATGATTTAATATTTTTATAGATTATGCTCCATTTAAAGTTATTACAAAACAATGGCTATAATTCTCTGTGCAGCACAATATATCCTTGTTGCTTATCTATTTTATACATAGTAGTTTGTATCTCTTAAACCCATACCTCTCTTGCCCCTCCACCATCCCTCTCCCCACCAGTAACCACTAGTCTGTTCTCTGTTTCTCTGAGCCTGTTTCTGTTTTATTTATATTCATTTTTTAAGACTCTACATATAAGTGATAAAATAGAATAGTTGTCTTTATCAGACTTATTTTACTAAGCAAAATACTCTCTAGTTCCATCCATGTTGTTTAAAATGGCAGAATTTCATTCTTTTTTATGGTTAATACTCCACTATATATATCACGTCTTCTTTATCCATTCATCTGTTGATGGACACTTATGTGGCTTCCATATCTTGGCTACTGTAAATAATGCTGCTGTGGACACTGGAGTGAATATATCTTTTCAAAATTAGTGTTTTCATTTTCTTCAGAAATATATGCAAGAGTGGAATTGCTGGGTCATATGGTAGTTCTATTTTTAATTTTATGAGGAGCCTCCATATTGTTTTTCTATAGTGGCTGCACCAGTTTACCTACCAACAGTTACTGTTTCCTACCAACAGTATACAAGGGTTCCCTTTTCTTCACATCCTCTCTAACATTTGTTATTTTAACAGATGTGAGGTGATACTTCGTTGTGATTTTCATTTGGATTTCTTTGCTGATTAGTGATATTGAACATCTTTTCATGTGCCAGATATTTGGCAAAATTCTCAAGTACTTCATTATATCCCAGAAATGCATTCAGAAAGGTAGCATAGCTCCCTATCTGCCATATTGTCCCCTCAAATATTCTTCCATATCGCTTGGCAGGGAGACACCCACCACCTCCATAGATCTGTTTTTTATACTTGCTAAGACATATGTTGCCTCCTTACTGTTCTGTGCAAAATGAGATGTGTAACTTGAGTCTCCTTCTACACAAAAGTGAGGAATTTTCTCCTTCTGTCTTCAAAATGAATTGGACACCTTGACAAGGAGGGAAGGAGTAATACTGAATTTTTCAAAAATTAAATATGTGGTTAAAAAATGAGGTAAAAAAATAATTAGAAGAGAATTGGGGCTTGTGAAATTGTTTTTAATCATTAAATACCAAACATTGCTTGGTATCACTCCATTTGAATTATTTAATAAATCTACTGGGAGAAATTTAAAATAGCATATAAAGCTGAAGACTACATTTGATATAATGTTGCATTAAGACTGTAGACTAGATGGTGATATAAATAATAGAAATGATGTGTTTATAGTTTATTATGACAGAAAATTTCCTAATAGACCTCAGCAAATTCTCAGTTATTCTGGGAATCATTCCAATTTATCAAGTCTTTTTTCCAGCATTTTATGAATTCCAAACTGATTTTACAGTTGTTGGCTTGTTGGTTGTTGACTAATATGAGACATATGAATAAATGCACGTAGATTTATATAGTATTGAGTCATGGCATTAGAAGCAACTCTAAAATGCCTTGTACTTTTCCTTGCTCCTAGACATAAAAAGAAAGAAAAAAACTAACTTATAGAAATAGAGGATTTAGGGAAAAGGGCTTAGTGAAAAATCACCAACATGCATTAGTTTTGATTTTTAATAGACTCATACATTATTAATAACTCTATTTTAGCCACAGGCATTTATCCTAACACATAGAAACCTGCTTCTTCACAGATAATCCAAAGCAAGGATTGTTCATTAATGGTAGCCAGTTTTGGTTGTAGAAAAAAAGGAGGTAGTTTTCAGTGTAGATTTAATTGACTGAGGTAAGGTCTCTTCCATGCTCTATTCTATTTTGATAGACAAAAGACATTTTGATTTTTTTTTATTGTTTCATAGCTCTCCTGTGTACCTTTTGACTCAATCAAATGTACTCATCAGTCTGTTCTCCTACCCCAGGGCTTACCCTTTGAGTTTTATGCTTCTTTTGCTGGGGGCTTATGGGCTATCATTTATAATCTTGTTTGCATTATTTTCATTATGTTACTGAGCTTTGTTTATAGCTTTCAGTAATTTCTCAACCTACTCAAAACTTCATCATCTTACTATTTCTCTTCACCAGCTTTGCCAGTAGTTTACCATAACTGTCATCTCTTTCACGAGACACCTATTAACACAACTATGATTGCTATCTCATTGTTTCCATAATCATTCAGTAATTTATATCAGTCATCACAGTAATCAATGTCACATATGCTACTATAACTTATGATAATTTTTGATCATACAGAAAAGACTGTTGATGACTTTTAAAAAAAATCAAACCTTATATCTAAAATTCTTTAACCTTTTTTATCTGAACCTCAACATGGAATTTCTCACCCAGCAGAAAGGCATTCTAGTACTCATTTGGTTCTCTCATCATTCCATTAAAATCTATCTAGTGTCTTCTATATTTCAGATACTTGGGTGAGCAAGATGAGCATAGTCCCCATAATCATGCATCTTGTGGTTTGTTGGGAAAGCTAACAGATAAATAAGCAATATTTTTGGTATGTGATAAATGTTAGGATTCAAATAAGCTGATGGTAATATGTAAGAGGATGATTTAAGTCTTAGGTTATATAATCAATTTACAATCACAAGTGCAAATTTGTATCTATTAGTAGGCTAACAATTAGCCCTAGAAATATGTGTGTATTTGTGGATCAAATTATGTAGATTTGTGCTGCCTTGCATTTAGCAAATTGCGACTTCTAAACAGCAACAAAAAACTGTAAACTAAAAAGTCACCAATAATAGTTAAAGTACCTTGACTTTGTTTTTGTTTTTGTTTTTGTTTTGCTATAGCCAAGCCAGAAGGTCTCCAAATTTTTCACGCACTGAGTATATGATTGTAGTATGTAGTTTTGGGTTGGTGGAGTGTTGTTCTGTTGCATTGTATTTGCATCATTTTCCCTCAGTACAAACCTTCATTAATTCTAGTAATAGCAATGTCTTACATTTACATAATGCTTTCAGTAACATTAGAATATTTTAACAACTATTATCTCATTTTATCCTTGAAATAACCCTTCGATGTGGGGGATTTTGTTATCTCCATTTGACAAATGAGGAAATAGCAACTCAAGGGACTTGTAGAGAGCACCAAGTAAATGGATGATGGAATTGGGATTTTGGTTAGTCAGGTGCATTGACACACCCCTAGAGTGGCTTGAGAAGTATGCTTTGCAGAGCTCTCACTAGGAGAAGAGCTAGATTTGTTTAGACATGAGAATCTCTCGTGGCCTCACACCAGTTGGGTGGCAGGGGAGGGATTATGGTGCTCGTTCTCATCACAGCTGGGATGCAAGTGCCGATTTTCTCATCATTGTACATAGGTGCATGGTGATTTTCTCTGCTCTATTCTTTGCTTCATTAAAATGTCTAGGTCAGGGTTTATAGTCAAACAATAAATATTACCAAAGCATGGGTATGCCACTGATTGATATAAAGCCAAGAATAGCCTTATTATTATTATTTTTTTTAATCAGGACTGGCAATAGGTAACACTCCTTTTAGAAGGTGCAATAAGACAAAGAGGATGAGAAGAGACCAGTGTCAACAGATGGAACTAATGCTTTTAAATTTAAGAAGAGGCCCTTTCTGTACTCATGTAATTGGCAGCATTACGTTTGTGTTTAAGCAAAAATAATCTATCACTATTGACATCTTGGACTGTGAAGGTAAAGTTCAAGGTGAAGGCAAAGTGAAGGTGAAGGTGATGAAAATCAAAGCCTGATGAATCAAGTACCTTCTTACTGTTTTTAACATAACTTGTTATGTTTTGTTTTGTTTGGCTATAGAGAAAAATGCCTTAGAAATCAAAAGTTTTCTTCCCCTTAATTAAAGGATTGTGGTTTTATTGTGAATTCTATCTCTTCTTAAGATATTGAAATCACTAAAGAAATGAAATTTAATGATAATTCCTGGAGGAAAAGGAAATTTTATAATTTTAAAAATTATGCCTCTTTTTGATAGGTTTCCATAGGTATGTTCTTGTTAGAAACTATTTTGATTTTCAGTGATTTTCAACAATTTACCTAGAGATAAATTAGTTTCTTCCATGTTTCTTTCTTCTTCCTCCCTTCCTTTTTTCCTTTCCTTTCCTTTCTTTTCCTTCCTTCCTTCTCCTCCCTTCTTTCCTTTCCCTCCCTCCCTCCCTTCCTACCTTTCTTTCTCTTTTTC